>NC_071283.1:10278098-10333098 GCF_023375685.1 Ictalurus furcatus
GCCAAATACACTTAAATATAACAAAAATTTGAGCTGAAACTTGTTATATTTAAGTGTATTTGGCTTACAGAAATTGATTTATCAACTTAAAAATTTTGAGGTAATTAGTTTCCTCAAATTTTTTGAGTAAAATAAACTCATCCGGTTTTACAATGTATACAATGTCCAGTATCTATTTTATTCGGAATTTGTTTGGAAAAACTTCACAAATCTGATGAACTTATCCGGTTTTACAGTGTATAAAGTACGTTTCACCTATTGAATATGATATTGTTCTGGTATACTGTATGTTGTACAGTCAAGATAACCCATTCTGACCCATAACAAACAGTTAGTTTACAATAGAATTATTCATTTATTCATTCCTGAATTCATTTGGTTGTTAGTACGCCAGTGGTTTCATTCCTCTTCAGGACATTCCAAATAGATGTACTGGCTACGCCCAATGCTTTTGCAATGGCTCCGATTGATTCTCCATCTTTTCTTGGCTTCAAAACGGCTTGATTTTCTCCCATAGACAGCTCTCTGGTCTTCATGTTGGTTTATCCATTTTAACAACAGATGCCATCTTCACAGATCAAACCCAGGGCTCCAACCAAGAGACTTTCAGAGGTATTAATTGTTTAAACGATCGATCTAACAGTGCACATCTGGGCAGCAAGAAACACTTATCAGTCACATGTTCCAAAATCATGTGAAACATGGGTGGGATCAGACAGAAGATGTCATGTTATAAGTTTAACACATCGAGATGTAAATATGAAGGAATGAAAGCAGGAATTCTGGATCTATCGTCTCATATTCGTCTTTTGATCTCAAACCCGTATGCCCTCTGCGCAGAGCAAAAACAAAAGAATTGGACTCGTCGTCCCAATACTCTCGGAAGGGGACTGTATATATTGTACAATCAAGGCATGAAATCCTTTTTGTAACAGAAAGCTAGCACAATGCACAATGATGAGTGTATATAAATGTGGATAGATAGAGGCTCAAACCTTCCATAGAGGTCGTTTGAATTGAAAATAAAATGAGGCTGAATCTGAATAGGAAGACCTAATTCAGGATTCGCTTTTTCCTCTTGTTAAAAAGCAATTAGTCATTACGAAGTTCACGTTTTCAAAACACACTCTTAGCACCGTGCTCTATGTGGACCAAACTGTAAATACATTGCTTTCTTGTTTTGACACAAATTGCATTTAGTGAACCCAGTCTTCAAAACCCTTGCATATAATTGCCGCTTGTTTTCTACCACCAGCCGAACAAGGTAGCCCGACTTGCAAATGCGTATGTATTTTGTTTGCGTCAACACCGATTACATTACATTTGGAACATACAATACACCGAGACTAATTTCATTTTTGCATGATGTCTATGGAGCCTGGAACATGGGACATGGAAACAATACATTTCACCTTCCTCATACAGCCGTATACTTTACAGTCTGTTCAAAACGCCATCATGTTCCCTCCTATATTATTTACTATTACTTGTAGGAACGGTCATAGCTACTGTAGCTGCCAGTTTTATTTGTGCATTCACTGACATCATAACATGCAGCATGCGATATAACAACGCCTGCTGTGTTAATATACTTAATATAATCCCACTGTGTGTTATGTGTGCACCATGTAAACACCCACGTATCAGTCTTTTTTTATTTCCTAGTGGCATTCTGAGGCAAAGGTCATTTGAATGGATATATACAAGAACACAGCTGAGGATTTGGTGTGGAAAAACAATATTAGTATTGTCTGTACACTATGAAAGGAAGATAACAGTGCGCTGGAAAGCAAAAATTTCCGTCTGGAATTTATTTATAGCCTACTGTAAGGGCTAGTAGACCAACCCGTGTCATATCATGGTTCATGATATATACAGTGCTGTGAAAATATATTTGGCCCTTGATTTCTTCTGGTTTTGTGTATATCTCATGCTAAATAGTTTTAGATAGTTTTAATTACAACATAAAACAAAGGCAACCTGAATAAACACACAAACAGTATTTATTTATTTATTTATTTATGTTTTGTTTTTGTTTTTTTAAGGAAAAAACAAGTTTATCACCCATGTGATTGCAGTCGTAAACTTAAAATCTGGTTGTGCCACCTTTAGCAGCAATAACTGCAACCAAAAGCTTCAGAGAAGTGGAGATCAGTCTTTCACAGCGCTGTGGTGGAATTTTGGCCCACTCTGTTTTAGTTCAGCCACACTGGAGGGTTTTCGAGAAGGAACTGCCCGTTTAAGGTCCTGCCACAGTATCTCAATTGAGTAAGACCTTTTAACCAACTTCGTGCTGTTGAAAAAGTTCTATTTAAGTGTTGATTTGATTGAACAGGGTTTGCAGTAATCAGGCCTGGGTGTGTCTAATCCAGCTGAACCCCATTATGAATGCAGCTTCATAGATTTGAGGAATTAGTAACTATGGGGGCAAATACATTTTCACACAGGCCCAGTTGTTATTGGATAACGTTTTTTGCTTCAATAAATAACATCATCATTTAAAAACTGTATTTTGTGTTTACTCAGATTGCCTTTGTTTTATCTTAGATTGTGTTTTCATTTCTGAAACAATTTAGTATGAGATGTACACAAAAACATTTTCAGAGCACTATATCATGATAGATAGATAGATAGATAGATAGATAGATAGGTTTGGTAATAAACAAAATAGCAGCGCTGCTAAATAAATAAATAGAATGTATATACTTTTGGTAATGTATGTGTGTGTACATATATAACACTGAAAGGGAATAAAAAGCAAAAAAAAAAAAAAAGGCATTTTATATTTTTTAATCAAATCAGCTGCAGTTTAAAAAAAAAATCTAAAAATCATATTGTGACATCTTTATCAATATCAGTATCAATTTTATACCGCTAGCTGTCACTGTGTGTGTGCGCGTCTTAGTCTTCGCACCACTCCTCTACTTTCTAGTGCTGATTAGAAGTGATGTTGCTAATACATTCCCTTTTTTTTCCCCCCGCAGCCCTGTTTCTACACTTAAGCCTTTGTAATTATACTCTTCCGAGCGCTCAATCCGAGCCCATCAAAACGGCGCTCTTCAATCAGGAGTCAACGTGCGAGCGACATTTTCTGAACAGCGGTTTGTAATTGTGAGGAGAGAGCTTGCGAGTCGAAAAGCAGGTTCTCATTAAACAAACATAGTTTGGCGTATGCTGCGTGGAGGAGGGGAGGCAAGAGGAATGATTCGATTTGGTAATAAAAAAAGGCAGCTTTCTTTGTTTGAAGGGAAGTGAGAGTGAAAGGAAATGGTAATGCGGAGACAGAAATGGAGACGGATTTAAATAAAAGAGACGACAGCAAGCCCAGGTGTCCTGGAAAGAAAGCAACACAAACACGCACGTACACGGTACATACGTATACTGCTTGACTCATTCGATTAGGCATGCAGCCGATGAAGCATGAAGTAATGAAACATGACTCATGCGTAGTAGAAATGTTCAAAAAAACAACATATGATTAAAGAAGGCACACTGGTGTAAATTAGCTACACACCATTGTCAAACCAGGCCCAATTAAAAAAAAGAAACAGTGACAGCGATGCTACAGAATCCATGCACTTCTTTCCCAAAGGGGAGCCATCAGGACACACACTCCTCCAGTGTCGTGGCTGCAATACACACACACACAATTTCTTCAAGCTCATCACGGTGCGCCAGCAACAATTTCCCAAGGTCCCGCCAGACAACGCTTCCCTGACTCTGATCTGAGCTGGATTTGACATCGGGATTAATGTAAGGTTAGGAAGACTTCGGTCTTGGGTCAGCGTTTCAGGTCGAGTCTTCGGAGATTCTCGCCGTCAAAGCTGGACTTGAGGACAGGAGAGGAATTGAAAGATGGCTTAGTCGGTCTGGGACCCCAGAGGCTGCTTCAGCTACTGCACAATAGCTCACGAGGCCAATTTCTAGCTGAAGAGCTCCCAAAACATATGAAGTACTCTTATCGTACAAAAAACGGCCTTTGCTTTCAAATAAGACGACAGATTCTCGTGCATGAAAAGACGCTGCGTGGATCGGTCAGACAAAACGTCCGCGTTTTAAAAAAACTCGACGAGGTTAAAAAAAAAACATGCTTACACAAGCGTGATCCACAGGAATAAACACACACTACACCTGTTCAGCGCAGCTTACCGTGAAGCATCGTAATCACGTCGGATAATAAACACTGCCGCGTTAGTACGTTTCAATAAACACAGCCCATCTGTTTAGTCGTTTAATGTTATATAGTTTTCCTCAATTTAAAAGCTGAGATAACAATATCACATATGAATGCATAACTTAACATAATATAATGTAAAGTAACATAACGTAATATAATTTAATATAATGTAACGTAACATATATAACATGACGTAACGTAACATATACAGTACTGTGCAGAAGTCTTAGGCACATGTAAAGAAATGCTGTAGAGCAAAGATGCCTTCAAAAATAATGAAATTAAATGTTTCACTATTTTAAAAAAATACTATAGAGAGCGGTAAACAGTAATAAACGACACAAAGGCCATATTTGGTGTGACGAGCCTTTGCTTTAAAAAAAAAAAAAGTAGTGCAGTTTTATAAGGAAATGAGATGTAAGATTTACTGAGCATCTTGCAGAACCAGACACGGTTCTTCTGGAGACTTTGACTGTCGCACTGGCAGCAAAATCCAGCAGCCTTCATTATGTTTTTCTCTTACCACTTAATATGCTGCTTTCTTTACTGACCTAAAACATTTTTCTGTAACATGGAAATCTGAAATGTTTTTGTACTGACCTGATAACGTAGAAGTCATAAAATAAAATAAAAATCTATAACAAAGTTTGTACTAAAAATAAATAAATAAATAAATAAATAAATAGGGTGCCTAAGACTTTTGCACAGTACTGTATAACATGACGTAAAATAGTGTAACATAACATCATGTGACGTAACAAAACATTAGCTTTTGCTGTGTGAATACACACACGGTGCATTCGGATCTATACGCTACAAAGCCTAATGAAAAAGCTGACCGATTTTACATGCATATTCATGATCTACCGATTCTCTATAAGGGCTATAATGTAGACTAGACTTAAGGAGAGGAGAAAAAAAGAAGAAGAAAAAAAAAAAAAAACGCATCCAAGCCCCTCAGCAAAGGTTTTAACCTATAGATTACTGCACATCGACACACTCTTGGCATACAGCAAATCCAACGATATTAATGCAAATCAGTATAACTTGTCAAGCTTTTACACACGTACTAAAAGAAAATAAAAATTTTCCAAGGTCCATTCAGCAGTGATTCATTCTTCAGTGATCTTGAGGATCCACTTGAGATAAAATGTCTTTTAACTGCTCAACTGAATGGACTAAATTTGATTGGTGGCAGGAAAAAGAAAAAGAAAAAGAAGAAAAAAAAAACGCTTAACCGCCAGCTGTAAATCCCTCCTTTATTATTCTGTTAGAGCTATTTATTTTTTCCCTTCCGAAACACACTATATAATCTGGCCAGAGAGAAGGTTTAGTGCCAGTCTGACAAGTCCACACGCTTGAAAATGAAAGAAACAAGAAAGACTATACAGAAAGACTATACGAATAGTCGTCTATACATCTGCCAGTCCATATACAGGCTAATAAAAAAAAAATGATATAGAATAATATTTAGAATTTCACCAAAGAAAAATATGCTTTCTGTGTGTTGTTTACGTGAAAAGAATTCAGTGGGTGCATGGGATACGGTTCGACGTTTTAACGAGCCCTTGTTTTTACAGTATGGTACTTCTTTTAGATTTAAACTTCTGCTCTTTTAACCTTTTTGTATAACCCTGTGATATAAGACCTAAGCCTAAGCATGGATATTTCTGAATAAATAAATAAAAATTATGAACGAACGAATAAATATCTAACAATTATGTGTTAATTATAATTTTTTTTCAAATTAATACTTACATATCGATCTTAATATAAAGATCGCTCAAATAGTGTAGCGGTAAAAGTGGGCGTGGTTAAAATACATTGGTGCAGAACAGAACGTATCATACGGAGCGTTCGAGTGAAAATTTGATATGCTGCTATGCAATGTATGCTTGTGCCAGAACGTTCATATTCATATTCAACCTACAGAAGATGCTGCACGGGTTTTTTTTTTTTCCTGTGAGACTAGGTTTCACACCTTTTGATGCCAACAGCAATCGAAGACACCATTATGAAAAGGTTACATATACAGTATGTTATATATCTTTAGATCTAACTAGCGAACATAATTCACACTTGCGCTTACACACACTTACAGTACATTTTGCATATATACAGTATTTTGAATAGTTTCGTGATGGGTCTCACCGCCTTTAATCAGCATGACATAACGACACCTGTGGTGTCTGTGGGAGTCTCTTTAAGATTTGAGCTCACTGCAGATACAGAAATTTGTACATATTGTACATATTGTTTCTACCACCTACATTGCACGACACAGTAATTTATCCAATTTGTAAATTATTCTCAAGACGGCCACTGACTGCGCAGACAACTTATCGAACTATAGAAATAAATGACCCGTTTTATTTGGGGTCTTAATTCGTCTCAGTAAAATCAAGTCATCTATGTCCTCGGTCATTGTAGATGTGGAGCCAAGGATCAGGAGCACAGCCTAGACTGTAAGCTTCGCCATCCCACGCAAGCAGAGGGGACGTTCGGACGAAACCGGACTACGAGGGAGGAAACCCGCAGGAAATTTGGAAAGCGTACAAAATTTGACACCGTCCGGAAACAGAGCGCAGGACCGAACCGTGGACCTTGAATATATTATATTATAGCTGTGTCTCAAAGAGAAGGCATCTGCCTTGATACCTTTCTACCCCGGCCCCCCCATTTTACTCCAAGATTTGAAAATCTAACCAAACAACAGCTATAAGAGCAGTAGGAAGCATTACTACATATCTAGTGCATTGAGAAATGCTAAAAAGCTAACTTAAAATAAATGAAAATTTTATTTTATTGAAACAATCTTGATGTAGTCTATTTGGAAAAGACCTAAATGTTTCTCTCACCACAATTAGGCACTTACAGCAAACCACACACTTTACACATGTTTTACAGTTAATACTAGCACTGTCTATGAGTTTAATGGGCTTACCCTAAAAGTGTGCCTGATTTTAAGATTTGAAATAGATTTCTTTCTTTATTTGCTTTTCTATATCACTGTGTTTAGTAGTCATTAAGCTATAAGTGTCAGATTTGGAAATGGGAAATGACCCACATTTCAACAACACTGTGATCAGTAGCTAATAAAATGATATCCGATGCCAAATTTCCATCGGGCTCACGGTTATCCTCATGTCAAAACTTCACAGCTCTGCTAATTCGGGCCGTGGCAAAGCTGCACATGATGTCACTGCACACACACAGAGCTTTTTGGATAGTTACCAACTGTCCAAACAATCAGCAAGCCTAATAGCTTTTTAATCTGTTTCGCGCGTAAACGCTTCCACCTACTAGTGTCCCGTTAGGACTCGGCCGGGGTGGGCTAGAGAACCCGAGTCAGGCCCGACTGATCCGATCTGAGGAAGAGTCCGCTCGCTGGGGCCAGTTTGAGAAATGATTTATGATCAGCAGCAGGAATTTTGGAGGGAAAAAGTGCAGTGATTTAGAGACTGGAGACAAAAGAGCGCTAAACAGCTGAAGACAAAACGCAGCCTACCCAGTGGAAGACAGCCTTGTTTACATTGCTGAAAGTGTACATTGGTGCAGTGTGTTTGCTTAGGTGTGTGTGTGTGTGAACATATATTGTGTGTGTTTTTTTTATGGCTGAATGTGTTTAACGGGTCATAAAAAGTTCAGTACAGCTTGGGTGAAATGAATGCACTCTTGTGGGCTGAGTTTCCTTTAAACAACTCGACACAGTAGATTATTCAGCAACACACACACACACACAGACACACACACACACACACATGCACCACAAAAGACTATAGACAATGAGACCGACGGGAGGTCTTAGAATAGTGAAGGAGTGTGTGTTTGTGAGTGCGTGTGGCTACAATAAGACCCCACACTAGGAGTCAAAGAGGTACTTTTGACCGGAATGCAGCATAGCGCACATAGACCTCTGAACACACCCTCACTCATACACATATTGAATTGAATGTATCCATAGCAACCCTAATGTCAGACTCTAGAAAGTTTGGCGTCCTCTCTCACTCTCAACAGTGCTGAATTCCTGTTCAACAGTAACCATTAGCACATGTGGGACAGTTTAAAAGCTAATTGCTGATTCTGGAACAGTGGAGTATACAAGCTTTATATCTTTGTAATGAAGCTGGGGCAAACACTGCAAAAAAGGGAGAGGTGTATCCATCCATCCATCCATCCATTTTCTGTACTGGTTACCCTTACTGGGCCACGGGGGACCTGGAGCCTATCCCAGGGGCATGGGGCACAAGGCGGGGGACACCCTGGACAGGGTGCCAATCCATCGCAGGGCACAATCACACACACACACACATTCACACACCCATTCATACACTACGGACACTTTTGGACATGCCACTCAGCCTACAATAAACGTCTTTGGACTGAGGGAGGAAACCGGAGTACCCGGAGGAACCCCCCCGAAGCACGGGGAGAACATGCAAACCCTGCACACGCACAGGGGCGTGGCGGGAATGAGAGAGGTGTAATAAAAGTAACCAAAAAGGACCACTGGAGAAAAACACCCAGCCATATTCAAATAGCTGTTTTCAATATTCTCACCACCAGAATACACACAGAAAGAAAAAAGCAACACATTTAAGAATAAATGCCTGAAGGAAGCCAAATTAATGGGCAATAATGAGAGATCATTTGTCTCTATAAAAATAAAATAAGAAAACATATTCAGGAATGGGCTGATTAAACTTATATGAAAATTGCCAGACAAGAAAATTAATCTCATGAGGCAAAAATATTAGATTTATTGCCTCGATTAAAGCTATTTGCATGTTAAAATATGACTTTTTGCAATTTCATACTTAAAAAAAAAAACGCATTGCAAAATACACCCCACAGCCATGGCGCCAGAGCCTCGCTTATTAGATAAGTTTAATCAGACCCCCACAATGGCAATTTGTCTGAGACACTGCATCACTGGCAGGCTCTTGGGTTTTAAGTGAACTTTAAATGCAGGAGAAAAGGCATAAAATGTCTCAGGCCTTCAGATTAAGTTTAGTTCCAGACTGTCAATGGAAAATTGATAATGCAGTGTAGTCTAGGCTTAATCAGTGTCTGGAGAACTGGGCTTCAGACTTTAACACAGAGAGCCTGAGTGGACAGATCGATGTGGGTCACATCAGGGGAGCTTGAGGACATGAGACAGGGATGGACTGGACGCTGAGGTATTGATAGGTTTTAGCCAGAGCAGTATCATGGGCATGCTGTGGCCACTATAGGGCATTAAGGACAAAACTTGACTGAGCCTGCACTATCGACGTGGACATCTGTATTCTCAAACTCTCTTTCTCACTCTGTCTCTCTCTTTCTCTGATAGACGGAGAATTTTTCACTCTGAAGAATACACTAGGTTTCAAAAGATAAATGAAGTGTGGCATAACATTGTACCAGAGGACAGGGTATTCTTCGTTAAAGGCAAATGATGAATATGCTGTTCTTCCACAATGACAATTTTAAATGCCTGGAAGACACACATTATTTTAAGGCACTGTTTCCCAACCTTGCTCCTGTTAGTCCCCCAGGACTGCATGCATAGTGTTTCTCTACTCTAACAAACCTGACTCTAATCATCAGCTCATTAGCAAGCCCTTCATTAGGTTAAATGAGTGTGTTACAGAAGGGAAACACTACAAAATGCAATCCAGGGTGATTACATGGGCAGGACTTGGGAACTGAATAGAACAGAATGCATTATACATGATATGGTCAAAAGTTTGTGAACACCTGACCATCACACCCATATGTGATGGGAGAACAGCCCATTTCGAAACCATGGGCATTAAAAGTGAACTGCTCCCCCTCTTTGTTGCTATAATATCCTCCATTCTTCTTGAAAGGCTTTTCACTACATTTTGGAGCATGGCTGTGGGGATTTGTGTCCATTCAGCCACAAAAGCACTGATGCTGTGTTAGAAGGCCTGGGGTGCAGTCAGTGTTCTAATTCATCCAACAGGAAGGTGACAGTTGAGGTTGAAGTCAGGGCTCTGTGCAGGTCACTCAAGTTCTTCTACACCAACCATGGCAAACCATGTGTTCATGAAGCTTGCTTTCTGCACAGGGGCATTGACATGTTGGAACAGGTTTAGGTCCTTTAGTTCCAGTGAAGGGAAACTGCAATTCTACATGCAAAGACATTATATACAATTCTATACTTTAAGGAAACAGTTTGGAGAAGAACCATATATGGGGTAATGGACAGGTGTCCACATACTTTTGTCCATATAATGTCAACAACAGGAATGTATACAATGAAATTAAATGCAATGGAATGAAACAGAATGGGAGGTATTCTATAGAATGAAATGGAATGGGAGGTATACAATGGAATGGTAAGGGAGATTGCAATTGAAACAGATGGAATGTGGTGAAATGGAATAGAATGAAATGGAATGGGATAACATGCAATAAGAAGTACACAATTAAATGGTTTGGAATGGAATGGAATGGAATGAGAATTATACAATGGATTGGAATGGAATGAGAGTTATACAGTGGAATGGAATGAAATGGAATGGGAGATATAGAGTGGTTTGTAATGGAATGGAATGAGTTATACAGTGGAATGGACTGGAATGGAATGAGAGATATACAGTGGAATGGAATGGAAAGAGAGTTATACAGTGGATTGGAATGAAATGGAATGGAATGAGAGTTATACAGTGGAATGGAATGGAATGGAATGAGAGATATACAGTGGAATGGAATGGAATGGAATGAGAGATATACAGTGGGATGAAATGGAATGGAATGAGAGATATACAGTGGAATGGAATGGAATGAGAGTTACACAGTGGAATGGAATGGAATGAGAGATATACAGTGGAATGGAATGGAATGGAATGAGAGTTACACAGTGGAATGGAATGGAATGGAATGGAATGGAATGAGAGATATACAGTGGAATGGAATGGAATGGAATGAGAGATATACAGTGGGATGGAATGGAATGGAATGGAATGAGAGATATACAGTGACATGGAATGGAATGGAATGAGAGTTACACAGTGGAATGGAATGGAATGAGAGATATACAGTGGAATGGAATGGAATGAGAGATATACAGTGGAATGGAATGGAATGAGAGATATACAGTGGAATGGAATGGAATGAAATGAGAGATATACAGTGGAATGGAATGGAATGAGAGATATACAGTGGGATGGAATGGAATGGAATGAGAGATATACAGTGGGATGGAATGGAATGAAATGAGAAATATACAGTGGAATGGAATGAAATGGAATGAGAGATATACAGTGGGATGGAATGGAATGGAATGAGAGATATACAGTGACATGGACTGGAATGGAATGGAATGAAAGATATACAGTGGAATGGACTGGAATGGAATGAGAGATATAAAATGTCATGGAATGGAATGGAATGGAATGAGAGATATACAGTGGAATGGAATGGAATGAGAGATATACAGTGGCATGAAATGGAATGGAATGGAATGAGAGTTACACAGTGGAATGGAATGGAATGGAATGAGAGATATACAGTGGAATGGAATGGAATGGAATGGAATGAGAGATATACAGTGGATTGGAATGGAATGAGAGATATACAGTGACATGGACTGGGATGGAATGGGATGAGAGATATACAGTGGAATGGAATGGAATGGAATGGAATGGAATGAAATGAGTTATACAGTGGAATGGAATGGAATGAGAGTTATACAGTGGAATGGACTGGAATGGAATGAGAGATATACAGTGGCATGGAATGGAATGGAATGGAATGAGAGTTACACAGTGGAATGGAATGGAATGGAATGAGAGATATACAGTGGAATGGAATGGAATGGAATGAGAGACATACAGTGGCATGAAATGGAATGGAATGGAATGAGAGATATACAGTGGAATGGAATGGAATGAGAGACATACAGTGGCATGAAATGGAATGGAATGGAATGAGAGTTACACAGTGGAATGGAATGGAATGAGAGATATACAGTGGAATGGAATGGAATGGAATGAGAGTTACACAGTGGAATAGAATCGAATGGAATGAGAGATATACAGTGGAATGGAATGGATTGGAATGAGAGTTATACAGTGGAATGGAATGGAATGGAATGAGAGTTACACAGTGGAATGGAATGGAATGGAATGGAATGAGAGATATACAGTGGAATGGAATGGAATGGAATGAGAGACATACAGTGGCATGGAATGGAATGGAATGGAATGAGAGTTACACAGTGGAATGGAATGGAATGAGAGATATACAGTGGAATGGAATGGAATGGAATGAGAGACATACAGTGGCATGGAATGGAATGGAATGGAATGAGAGTTACACAGTGGAATGGAATGGAATGAGAGATATACAGTGGAATGGAATGGAATGGAATGAGAGACATACAGTGGCATGGAATGGAATGGAATGGAATGAGAGTTACACAGTGGATTGGAATGGAATGAGAGATATACAGTGGAATGGAATGGAATGGAATGAGAGTTACACAGTGGAATAGAATCGAATGGAATGAGAGATATACAGTGGAATGGAATGGAATGGAATGAGAGATATACAGTGGAATGGAATGGATTGGAATGAGAGTTATACAGTGGAATGGAATGGAATGGAATGAGAGTTATACAGTGGAATCGTTTGGACTGGAATGGAACAAGATTTTTTTCAGTAGAATGGAATGGAATATTTTTTATATATATATTTAAAAAATAAGCTACACCTTTAGAAAAAAAAATGTTTGAATAGAATCCCCAAGGACTCTTTGTATTTTTTGATCCATACAACAGAGGGTTTACTCATGTTGTAATCACAATGTTTCTATAGAGAATGCTCTTAGAAAGTTAGAACAAGAACCTTTCAGGTACCCTTTTCTTTGAGAGAATAGAAGAGAATAGAAAAGCAGCAGAAGAAAAAAAAAACTCGTACTACACTGTGAAATGTTTATGTGGCTTCAAGAGAAAGAAACTATGAGAGAGACTCGGCATGAGGTACCTGACTGACAGCAGCTGAAGTACGATAGCAGGCGAACCTGAAGGCACACACACACACACACACACACACATACAGCAAGACTGCAAGAGAGGTTAAAGTAGCTCCATAGTGCTGGCCCTATCCAGGGCTTCCATTCATGCCAATTTGTTAGTGTGTCAGAAGAGTTTGACAGGCTTTTAACTTCTGCATTCAACCCTAAGCTGCCTGTGACACACATTCACGTTCTTCCCTTAGGTGAAGAAAAGTGTGTACCTGTGTGTGTGTGTGTGTGTGTGTGTGTGTGTGTGTGTAGGGTATAGCTGAAGAAAAGCAACAAAAAAAAGGCGGGGGGGGGGGGGGGGGTCAATCCTTTCAATACTGTGATTCAATAGCTCTACACTACGAGAGCCTCAGTGCCACTTGAAAACTGAAAATGCATCAGAGTCATCTTGCTCTTAGACACCAGTATTCCAGCTGAAACACAGCCAAAGCACAAATCCGGTCCACGATACTCACAAAGCACCACGGCTTTACAACAGTCCAGCATTTTGACCTTGTGTGTGAACGAGTATGTAGGCAGCAGGGAGGCAGGAGAGCTGTAGAGGGTGTGAGGACTCCCAGTAAAGGTGATGGGAACAGATGCGTTGTGTGGCTGCTGTCTCTATTAGAGGTAAGAAAATATATACGTTGATAACCAAGTTTTCACTCCTTCGCTCCTCCTTTAGCTCTTGTCCTTTGCGGTCTGTCCTTCATTTTCCTTTATCTCTCTCTGCCTGCCTCTCAGTATTAGTAGGCGAGATATCAGGATAAGTGAGACACCAGTAGACATTTGTTAGATATTTTCCTATATGTTTCTATCATGGGTGGCCAAAGTACAGGAACTACAGTAATAAGAATTAGAAGCTTGTAACAAACCATTGGACACTAGTGAAAATGCTGGAGGCTAGTTAGATGTTAGTTACAAAACATTGAATGCTGATTAGATGCTATTTACAAGACATTGGATGGTAATTTGACATAAGCTGGATGTTAGGTACAAAACATAAAATTCTAGTTAGATACTAGTTACAAAATTTTGGACGACAATTAGCTATTAGTTACAAAATTCTGAATGTTAGGTAGATCCTATTTTAAAAATATTGGATTCTAGATACGAACCATTGGAAGACACGATTTAGAAAACGTTGGGTGGGCAAAAGTACAGGAACTACAGTATTAAGAATTAGAAGCTTGTAACAACCCATTAGACACTAGTGAGATAGTTATAGTTATAGTTAGTTATAAAATGCTGGAGGCTAGTTAGATGTTAGTTACAAAACTTTGAATGTTATGTAGGTGCTATTTATTTATTTTTTAAAATGGTGGCTCCTAGTTAGATGCTAGCTACAAAACACTGGATGCTAGTTAGACATTAGTAACAAAATGTGGCATGCTAGTTAGATGAACATTATAAGATGTTGGAGTTTAATTACAAAATATTGGATTCTAGTTACGAAACATTGGAAGCTATGTAGATGCGATTTAGAAAACGTTGGATGCTAGTTAGGTGTTAGTTATAAAACTTTGAATGTTAGCTAGGTGCTATTTTTTTTTTTTAATGGTAGATTCTAGTTAGATGCTAGCTACAAAACATTGGATGCTAGTGAGACATTAGTAACAAAATGTATGCTAGTTAGTTGAAAGTTATAAAATGTTGGAGGCTAGTTAGATGTTAGTTATTTAAAAAGCAGTGGATTCTCTTTAGATGCTAGTTACGAAACATTGGGTGCTAGTTAGACCTTAGTTACAAAATGTTGTATGCTAGTTAGACATTAGTAACAAAATGTATGCTAGTTAGATGAAAGTTATAAAATGTTGGAGGCTAGTTAGATGTTAGTTATTTAAAAAGTAGTGGATTCTCGTTAGAAGCTAGTTACGAAACATTGGGTGCTAGTTAGACCTTAGTTACAAAATGCTGTATGCTAGTTAGGTGCAAGACAAAGAGCTGACAATAAAGTAAATAGTCTGGAGTAAAATATATGGGTTTTGTAAAAGCGTATTAAAAACATTAGTTGTCAAAAGATCATGATTTTTTAGATGACAAATAAATTTTTTTACTATGATATACCCTGTTTCACGGAGAAAAATATCGTTCAGTCATTTCCCTCCCTTTTTCATTCCACTCCTTCCTGTTCTCTCCT
The DNA here is from genome assembly GCF_023375685.1 of Ictalurus furcatus. Taxonomy (NCBI): domain Eukaryota; kingdom Metazoa; phylum Chordata; class Actinopteri; order Siluriformes; family Ictaluridae; genus Ictalurus; species Ictalurus furcatus. Next base: position 10,293,429 of record NC_071283.1, read on the forward strand.
TTGTAGCTCGTTCTCTCTTTTTCTCTGCTACATCCATGGCCGTGTGGCGGGAGCGGTTCCCCCGCTGGTACTGATTGAATTAGGCTCATGAATAAGAATGTGTCTCTCTCCAGAGCTTCCAGCAGAGAACTATTGCCATGCACAGCTTTGGCATGCTCTGCTACTAGCATTCAGGCCTCACTGGGGGGCTAGCTAGCATCAAAACAGCAAAACTAAAGACTAGCCTGCGCAAGCTTGTTAGGCTTCTCCCAAGCCCACATTTACATTTCTGGGGTGGGACTAAAGAGCAACGCTTGCCTGAAGGAGACATCTGGATAAGAGGAAATGGCAGGGTAATGCATACATGGTTACATCTAAATGATCTTTAATTCTCACAGAAATATTTGAAATGCTACAAGTAGGTGTTTGTTGCTAACCACTTACATAATGAAAAACATGAGTCACAAGATGCAGTTCTCGCTTACTCATTAATATCAGGTGTTTCAAGGGTTAGTGGGAGGTAATGAAAAGGCATTTGTAAACAGTTCAGTAAAATATCGAGTCAGTCAATTACATGAAACCAGCTCAAAATGGAGTCCTATTGCCCTTATACAAATATGTAGAGAACAGAACCATATGGGCTGCCACATTTCACCATACAGTTCCACCCTTGAAGATGTGCAGAACTACTAGTCTCACCATAACCAGAGGCGGGGTGGGAGGAAGAGAAAAGAAAGGATCATACACGGTGAACTATTATTCCCAGAGTGACTCGTGCATCGTGGCTCTCCTGCCGTCTCCCCAGGGGCGCTACTGGATACAAACACAAACTACAATCCTGGATACAAACCCAACACAGGCTGGCAGCTAGAGAAGACAAGAGCAGGTGAGGAAGAGAGAAAATGACAGAGGATACGGAGATAGACGGCTGGAGAGAGAGGGGGAAAACGTGGGAGTGATGCTCAGATTGGAATGCATCCCAGACAAACAGCTTGAGTCACTGTTTGACTGTGATGAGGGCACCTACTGAGGGTGTACACAAACACACACACACACACAACTTATTGTAGACACCCGCAGGTTGTTTCTGCCCCCCCCCCCCCCCCCCACCAAACACGTTGCAGAGGGACTGAGGGCAGAATTGGAAAAAGTCAGAACAATGAGCTTAAGAACACAACAATAGAAACGGCAAAAATGGGAATGTTTTGATGCTAATTAGATGCTAGGTGTGAAACATTTAATGCTATTTATATGCTAGGTACAACAATTTGCATGCTAGTTAGATGCTGGTTACAATTTTTGTGTTTGTTTGTTTTTTTTTAACCAACAGTAGACACATTTATTTGAATGCTAGTTATAAAATGTCTGAGTCTAGTTAGGATGTGATTTCCAAAATGGTGGATGCTAGTTACAAAACATTGGATTCTCATTAGATGCTTTTTTTTTTTTTTAACCAAAAGTTGAATGCTAGTTATAAACCAGTAGATGCTAATTAGATTCTTAATTAGAGTCTATTCAAGATGGATGTGATTTCCAGAATGGTGGATGCTAGTCAAAAAAAAAAAAAAAACCAATGAATTCGAGTTAGATGCTAGTTATAAAACAGTGGATGCTATAAAATGAAGACATCCGTGATATGATAACAGCATATAACACGCTAAAAGGTAATCAAAGAATCCACCAACCGGAAATCGGACTTTAATTCAGCAGCCATTTTGGTGAATGACGACTTAGTAATGCTTTAAAATGTAAAATCATGACTACATCGTTAAAATCGTCGTCGCTAAGCAGCTGGCAAATACCGACCACGAACATATGCTAGCTAATTTCTTTAGCTAACTAGTTAAGGTACTGTATAATGGCAATGAAAATGAGATAATACTTGGGATGCACCGGAAAAAAAAAGGCTGAACATATATGCCTGCATGCCCCCCCCCCCTTCAGATTTCACTCTATCGTTGCATTGCAGCATTACTAGATCTGCGATTTAAAGAACATTACTTTGGCGTGCAGAAAAAGCAGCGTGCACGGGAAATGATACAGGCGGCGATGGAGGTGATGAATGCATCTGCTGAAGGATGCGTAAAAGTGATGAGATGCAAACTCTCTCGCTTTCTGACACGTTTGACGAGATTCTACAGGAAAGCTATCCCCGATCCACAGCAGCGCCACAACAAGCACGGCTATGCTTTCCATTGCTTGTCCGGATTGCACGCAAGTATTTATCCGCCCCGAGCACCAGCACATTGAGTGAGAGACTATTCAGTGCAGCATCTCAGGAACCGTCTCTCCTGCCAGAAAGCTGAGCAACGTTTGTTTTGAAGAGAAACTTGCCACTTTTGCCTAAATAGAAAGCAGTCCAATATGCTACGTATATAGCAATTACATTCAAATTCGTGTAGGCCTGCGAAACTTTCTTCGTGACTTGAGGCTACATCTGTTGTTTCCAGTTTAGGGTTGGATTGAGTTCTATCGCTGCTGTTTTGCACAATAATCTTTCACTAATGTGGAAATACGTTTACATGAACAGAATAGAGGCCTAGTTCATTACTTGGCTGCTGTTTTGCATATCATAATAGTTTTCTAGAACTTTACATTATTTGGGTAATTGGATTAATAAAATCTGTTCAATTTGATCGTTCCAGAACCGAACGAAGAATAATATATTTAATATTGTTTTTGTTTTGGTGTGTTCACTTCAATAAAAGTGTGATCATTTTACTGGTTTGTAGTTTCTCATTTCAGATTCATTAAACCCATGAAATTAATTAAAAAAACTCTAATAAAAATACAATTATTCAAAAAAGCTATTTTAAAATGTTTTTTTTTTTTCTTTTTCGGTTTTCAGCCCAGAATTTTCCTTTCCGTTCATCACTAGATAATACTGTTGGGAACATCAACATTTCCCTCAGATGTGTTGGTAAATTACTCAGAAAAGATTCCTGTTAACGTAAATCCTACTGTAATTAAAAGATGGACTGCCGTCACATCCAGGCTGATTCTCCATCCATGCCCAGTGTACCCGGGATACACACTCTGGATCTAACCATTACTAGGATAAAGCTGAATATAGCATCTTTCTCAACGACATGCAATCAATTAGATCATATTTTTGATATGCACTGACTGGCCACTTTATTAGGAACACCTGTATACCTGCTCATTTAAGCAATTATCCAATGACCCGAACATGTTGCAGCAGTGCAGTCTATGAAATCATGTAAATACAGGTCAAGAGCTTCAGTCAAAGTTCACATCATACATCAGATTGGGTTGTTGGTGCCAGATGGATGGAGTATTTCCCGAAACACAGAAGGGTGCGGGAAACAAACAAACAAACAAACAAAAAAATTCAATGTGAGGCAGTTCTGTAGACAGAAATGCCTTGTTGATGAGAGAGGTCAGAGGAGAATGGCCAGACTGGTCCAAGAGACCAACAGGTAGGCTATGGTAACTTAAATAACCACTCTTTTCAGCTGTGGTAAGCATCTCAGAACACTGAATCTTGATGAGGAGGAGAATACATCATGTTCCACTCCTGTATCTGAGGCTACAGTAAACACAGGCTCATCAAAAAATAACCGGACTGGTTTTGTTGTTCTGAGAAGATTTATTTTTGCTCCTGGATCGTGGATGTACCTGCTCCCACCTGTACCACCTGTTTAGTCTCAGCTAAATAAACCTGTCTCGCGTTTATACCCAATATCCTCGTCGGTTTTGTCTCTTGAACGTGTATCAATGTCACTAGAACCAATAGTCAATTAACTGACTATTAAATCGGAAAAAAGCAGCTAGCCAGACTGTTCAAGCCCTGCTCTAGTAGACTTCGAATATAAACAGCTTGTGAAAGGGCACTGCATACCTGCTGAGTAGGAACAGCGAACGCCGACACGGACACGGCCAACTGTAAATTGGAATGGAATAATATGAAATTGAGGATATAATCAGGGTAAGCTCTGTAATAAAGCCACAGATTCATCAAATGTGGCGTTTTAAAAAAAAAAATTTTTTTTTTAAATTTATGTTTGTTCATTTATTTGATTGTTCATGTGTGTTCAGTTTGGTACAGGTACTGACTTGCCTTGAAATGAGATGCAAATAAAGTGATTTTCGCTTTCATGAATGATCCACATCTAATTTCACCTAAAGTCCAGTATTTCTCTCAAATGAACAGATTATGTGTAATCTCTGAATCAGCCTGAGCTCAGACGAGAGATATTTAGAGAGCAGAAAGAGAGAGATGAGGGACAGAGGGAGCTGCTACGTGTTTGTGTGTGTGTGTGTGTGTGTGTGTGCGTGTGTGTGTGAATGTGAAGAGGGGGGTTATGTGAGGAAGAGCGTCATCTCCCAGGGTCCTTTTCACCACCTGCTCTGACTCAACGAGCTCTTTCATTGCTCAGGGACACCACACACACACACACACACACACATACACGACTATATACCAGACTGAAGAACAATGTGGGATGCGGATCTCAAAAAAAAAAAAAAAAAACGGTCATTAAATGACGCTTGCAGTCTATAAGGGTAGTTACTTCAGGCATAGATGAAACCTTATGTTCTAGAGAATTTACTACAAGATGTATGTGGGTATGGGTATGTGTTAAAGCCCCTAGGGTGAAATCAAGTGTAATGGAAGTGTGTATCTGCACCGTTGTGCTCTTTTGACCTTTTGGTTTGTCAAAACAGAGAGCTTACATTGTGTGACCACGGTCCATTAGATGGAAATAGAGCACAACTTATTAAACATTTTGTGTTTCTGTGTGTCCGACTTTATGCCTAAGACACAGAGAGAGAGAGAGAGAGAGAGAGAGAGAGAGAGAGAGCGAGAGAGAGAGAGAAAGTACAAAGAGCTTTTTTATGCAATGAAACGAAAATTCCACAAGATAGGCAGTGAGAGTGTTATTATACGTATTTGCTTTGCGGGTGTGTGAGGTATGCGCTATGGGGTCCAGTCGATAAGCAGGACTACAATAGATGGGAAAAACATCCCACAGAGTCTCTGCATGCCTAATACAGGCCCAAAGGAAAATGCCAACACATCATGATAGGACAGGAGTTTGGTCGATTTTCACCGCTCATTCAAAACAACAACAACAACAACAACAACAACAAAACGCATTCAAAGTACACGGAAGGAACGAAAGCCAACGAACCCAGAAACCAGAGTAAATCAAATGACCGACAGTGTAACGAAAAAACTGATTTGGAACTTTATGGCGGTGAAACTAAAACCGAGAGTTGATTTGAGAGTATATAAAATGCAGCTCTTTGCTGTCAGGGAAAGCTCACGGCCGAGTACAGCCAACTTACTGGCCATAGAAAAGGGAAGGATGTAAAACCTTGGCAGATGCGTAGGCCGTTGAAGCCCAGTGAGGCAGGACAGAGGTGCACTTAGTTCTTCACTGAGAAACATTTCAACACGAGGAAAATATCCCTTAAATAAATGTACAAGGCGCATCTCAGATTTCCGCCAGTTGCTCTAGGAGGAGAAGCTGCAGATTATATTGCAGCTGTTGCTGTAAGGTTTGATGCAGTGTGGACTGGATGACTACTGGCCATTGACGGGCCTGTTTTTCGTTGTTTTTGTTTTGCCCCGAAAGAATGACCAATATTGAGATGACATAAAACATGTGCTCTTATCAGAAAATAATTCCTGTTAAAAGAAAACATATCTCAAAGTGCTGTATTCCTCTTATACCATAGCCAACACAGACAATTTGTATTCGTTTAAAAGATGGCATGCAGTTTTTATCCATTTTTAGTTACATTCTCCTCAGAAACTATTGGAATGGCAAGGCCAATTCATTTGTTTTTTTGCTGTAGACTGAAAACATTGCAGATCAAAAATGAATATGAGAAGAGAGTTCAGTATTTCAGCTTTTATTCCCTGGTATTTATATGTAGACTTGTTAAACAACATAGAACGTAGCACGTTTTGTATCAGACCACCCAATTTGGGTGAGCAAAAATATTGGATCAGGTGACTGACAGGTGTTTCTTGTCACCCAGGTGTGTTCTGTTAGATTGATTGTTTAAACAATAAATAGCTCTGAACATCTACTCTTGGTTTTAGCCTTCAGTTTCACCTGTAAAGACTGAATTTGTTGTTAAAAAGGATAAGCCAACATGAAGATCAGAGAGCTGTCTACGGGAGAAAAACAAGCCATTTTGGGAAAATCTATCAGAAGCATTGCAGAAACATTTTGCATAGCCAATACAACAATGTTCTGAAAAAGAAAGAAATCACTGGTTTACTGAGTAACAGAAAACGAATGGGTCGGCCAAGGAAAAGAACAACAGCTGTTAAGAGAAACATTGTGAAGAAAAACTCAAAAACAACATTCAGAGACATCACCAACAACCTCCACAGGGCAGGGGTGAAGGTATCACAATCCACCGTTCGAAGAAGACTTCAAGAGCGGAAATACAGAGGCTGTAGCACAAGATGCAACCACTCATCAGCATTAAGAACTGGAAAGCCAGATTGGAATTCGCAAAGAAATACAGAGATGAGCCACAAAAGTTCTGGAACCAAGATTAACCGCATCTGTGAAACATGGTGGAGGTAGTGTCATGGATTGGGCTTGCATGACTGCTTCTGGAACAGTCTCACTAATCTTTATTGATGATGGAACTCATGATGGGAGCAGCAGAATGAATTCAGACGTTTACAGGAACATTTTGTCTGATAATTTACAGAGAAATGCATTGAAATGAATCTGGAAGCACTTCATCAAGCAGCAAGACAATGATCCAAAACACACTGCCGACTCAACAAAGGACTTTCTCAGGGGGGTAAAGTAGAGGGTTTTCGACTAGCCAAGTCAATCACCAGACCTTAACCCAATCGAGCAGCATTTCACCTCAACACTAAAGAAGATGGTGATGTTGGCGCATCGCAGGCATGATGCAGTTATTGCAAGCAAGGGATATACATCCAAATATTAAGTGTTATTTACTTTAATTTACTTCAAGACTTATGTGTTCCTATATTTTCCTCACCTAAAAATTGGGTGGTCTCATACAAAAGGTTCTATGTGTTATGTTGCTTAACACATCCAGATGTAAATACCAGAAAATAAAAGATGAAATCCTAAACTCTCGTCTCATATCCATCGTTTCATCTCAAACTCAAATGTCTTTAGTGTATAGCATAAACACATGGATTGGCCTTGCTGTTCCAATAGTTTTGGAGGGGACTGTACAGTACATGTTGGCTTCAATATCAGGAGTGGTATTTATTTCAGACTGCCTCATATCTGCTTTGGCAAATTTGCCTTGAAATCCCGATCTGAATTGAGAGAAAGAGAGCGGGAAAAAGAGAGACAAGCATGACAAAAAAAAAAAATCAACATTCATATATTCATCATTGTAGCGCCTTTGTTATTTTATTAATACACAATACAGTGAGATACGAAGTGTGTGTGTGTGTGTGTGTGTGTGTGTGTGCGTGTACACACATGGGATTTGGGCTTAAACTATGTAGTAATGACAGAACACCAGAGTGCTTTTATTACTGCCATGTTTACTTTGCTCCTCAGAGAGATATACCCATTTCTCCTGTCAAAAGCTCTTTCCTCTGATGCCTCTTTTCATATCTGTCCTTTTGCCTGCCAAACCAATAACTCTGCTTTTTAAATTCCATTCTGTCAAATAAACACAGCCTGTGATATGACTTCCCAGCTAAAGATTCTAGGTTTAGGAGACATTTTTTCTGAAGTTTCTGGTTCAAGGGCCTTTCGGCTCAAACAGCGATCGGGTTTTCGATGTATTTCTACGTGTATGAAAGTTTTCCATGTTTGTTTTTTTTTTTTTTTTTTTTTTTAACGTGCTTTGTCATCTGTTTTATATAGAACACTGTAAACAATGTTCAATCATAAGTTACAGTATATACATACCCTACATTATGTACGTCTGATATGAGGATAGTGGATGAGAGTATGGTCTAAGACTCTCACATCTGAACTTAAGATCTGCTGACTTTGAAGGCCGTAGAATAATATAAAGTTATGTCATTGTCATCCTCGTCAAACTATTCAGTGAACACTCATGCCCTTTGGATGAGAACACTGTCATCCTGCAAGGGGACAAATACACCCAACTCATGCTTGTCAAATGCTTCTATGGCATAACAGAGCCACTGTTTCCTTTCATTTGTTTGCATTTCCTTTATATGCTGTGTCTTTATTTAAACAGTTAGACTTTTCACTAATGTGTGGTAAACCTTCAGATGTCACATAGGAAGTCAAGGAATATAGATGGATGAGTCAACACAAGAATTTTAAGTATACGTACCCGAGTCTAGACCAGGACAATTTGGTAATTTCCCTGAAATGAATGAGCATTGAGCATGGAAATATGTTGGTGAGGTAAATCTATGGTCAACGAAATAACCAATTTGTGACAACTCTCGTCCGCATGTAGCAAAGTTTTCCTCGTCTCATAGTGTTCAGGTGGTGGAAAACATATATATTCTTGAGAAAAGTAAACGTATTAGATCATCGGATAACTAACTACAGAGTTACCTGATATGTTGTTAGTTAGCGTAGTAACATTAGTAGTAAGATACCTAGCCAGTTAGCTGAATTTGTCTAGAAGGTTATCTATCTTGGGTTTACTAACATTCAGCCATTAATTTGTCAATTTATGCTGTAAAACACTGAATGTATTCTAGTTATATATCAGTGTTTGTGCTTATAGGATATATTTTATCAACCTCAATCTCACAGGGGATTCAAAATCATTTCCTGATTTGAAAATCTTGGGATGGTCAACAATGGAAACTTCTGGTACAGGGTCTAAAAGCTATTGAAAGGATGAGAAAAGGTCTGGGGTCAGTTAGAAAACCAAAGCATAGGGATATACTGTATATTACATGTCCTTTACAACTCCCAAACTGTCACATATAAAGTAAGTGTTGGAATTGTAATACCACTGTAAGTTTTAATCCATATGTGTATATCATGTTCAAGCTCAAAATCTTTTTTTGTTTGTTTTTGTCTGTTTTTAAACGATTTTAACAAGTTTGAAATCTCACAAGCTCAAAAGTATATTGACCCAGTTTTGATTCCAGGCATGTGATGAGAACTAGACAGGCGAAGAGCCCATGATTTAAATTATGGGAGCAAGCCTACTTTCAAGCCTACTTTCTCTAAACCTCCTAATTTTATTCAGATATTTGTGTGTGTGTGTGTGTGTGTGTGTGTGTGTGTGTGTGTGTGTGTGTGTGTGTGTTTTTAAAGCAGCCTGCATTTCCTTAACCTTCTGAGGTTTGAACATCATTACATGGCTTAGAATTCATTAAAGGGTTTGCACCAAATTCCACTCCCATAAACCATTTTTTTGGTCAAATGTGCTATAGCCTTGCTAATTCAGGGCCATTTAAAATAATAATAATAATAATAAATCTGTATGAATTTCAGGAAAGCAAAGCAGCCCAAAGTACCTATTTATAATTTTTTCTCCAGTGAAACTCATTACGGAGAGTCTAGACCTGAGGCTTTATTAGCTGGAGGCTGAAATTAGGCCCATGTGGTACACGTTGACCTCTGGATCCCAGGGTGCACAGGTAGTCCCGGTTTTTATACGTTTCACGTGTGACCCTTCGCTGCGCTGCCGTCCATTCCTTTGGCGTGTGTGCCTTTCCGTAATTACTTCAATATTCCAGACTCGAACGCGAATCACGTTCAAACAGATACGCAGGCCTGCGATTTATATGATGGATGTGAGCGAGTTCGTCTTATTTGGAGAGGTCATATGCAATAACTCAGGATAATTACATCAGATCAATGCAAGGGCTAATTCTCCTTATGCAGAGATGTCACTCGCTCACACGTCCAGTTTGCAGAAAAACACAAACCAGATGGCTTCGTGAGCGACAGACCCTCTCAGACGTTTTCTTTTTCAATACACCACATTTAGTTTTTTTTCAGAGGAGATGCAAAACCCAGACGCAGTGCGAGATGACAAAAGGCAGTGGCGTGTTTGTTCTGTCTCCTCACATCACCAAATGGGCGCTAAGACCCTCCCGGTCCTCCAAAGCAAATATTCCGTTTAGGGTTTTTGGAGAGAATCTTGGCTTGGATATTGGAAAAAAAGGAAATGCCATCCTGTTTTGAGTATGTATCGATTTACAAACGTTATATCCAACGACGGAGGGAGAAAGTGGGTTGAGGATGGAAAGACATTTCTATCTCCATTCTCTCCTTTTCTCATCTCATCACAGTCAACTTAAAGGACGAGGCGCACCGCAAATATCCTCAGATGACCAAGACGTAGTCTTCTCTCTCACGCACAAGTCAATTTCTTAACTGTCAGTCGATTTGGTGTACATTGGGATGAAATATCAGGCTACAAAAACTATGGTGCAGCCTCTACTTTGATACAAAGGCACAAAAACAGACAGTTTGTCCATCCTGACTTTCAGTTGGCCAGTAAAATTGACCAAAACGGCATTACAGTTCTATGGATTTTTCACCATTGGTGCAGATCACACTAATCTTCTTGTTAACCCGTTAAATCCCCAACTTTATATTCATTTATTCATATTAAAGCACCTCAAACATCACTTCTATAAAAATTGCTCAGTAACTGCATTAAAACTAATAGGAAAGGTATATAGTTATGAGACCGAGGAATGAAACTCTATACGTTTTTTTTTTTGTCCATTTGTAGCTTCTTCTGTCATTTGTCATCTTGAAAAGGGACTGAAGAAAGCAGGAGTACCAGCCAAGCCCTGGACATGATCCAGAATGGATCTATATGCCGTATTTCCAACCTCGTCAAGTTCGCCCACACCACCCCGTTGCTACACTCATTGCTCTGACTTCCCGTAGCTGCCCGCATCAGAAAACGTTCTCTGACAGTTCTATTAGACCCTTGCCTGCTTGTACTAGCATGAGGATATGGTTTCAATGGAGACGCTAACGCACTTCTTGAAGTCATGAATGCAAAATGTAGCAGGCAAATATGTGTGGTTCGAACTGCATACAATACAGTACACAATATGGCCAAAAGTTTATGGACACCTAACTATCATGTGCTTGTTGAACATCTCATTCCGGATTTAGTCCCCCTTTCCTGTTATAATATCCTCCACTCTTCTGGGAGGACTTTCTATAAGATTATGGAATGCGCCTGTGGTCATTTGCCAATTCAGCCACAAGAGCGTTAGTGAGGTCAGACACTGATGTCAGACGAGGAGGCCTGGGGTGCGGTCGGCATTCCATTTCATCCCTAAGGTGTTCAGTGGGGTTTAGGTCAGGGCTCTGGGCAGGCCGCTCGAATTCTTCAACTCCAACCTTCATAGAGCTCGCTTTGTGCACAGAGGCCTTGTCATGCTGGAACAGGTTTGAGCCTCTTCATTCCAATGAAGGGAAAGTGTAACGCTACAGCATAGAAAGACATCCTATACAATTGTGTGCTTCCAACTTTCTGGCAACAGTTTGGTGAAGAACCACATACGGTACGAGTGTAATGGACAGGTGTCCACAAACTTTTGGTCATACAATTTTAAAATCATATCGGCCAGAAGATCATTTATTCATTTACTATAATAGCAGCTGTGACAGTAGTGTTAAAAACATGCTGTTTAACAAGTAACATATAATACTTGATATGATGAGGCTTTCTGTAAGGAGATGTTTATTTATAACTTATGAAAGGAGTCTCCAGGATGAGTGCGTTATCCCTTTTCTGTAATAAACAAGTCTTCAAGAGTTTCTCGTTCACATTTTTTTCCCCCCCAGCGAAAATTTTGCAGAAACAAAAAGAGAGGTAGGGGATGGAATGACTAACATAACATACTGTACATGAAAACAGGAATGAACTTTACACAACATTAAGTGTAACTATAAATGGATAAAAATATATGCTGTTTGTTAATAAAATGTAAATAAATAAACAAATAAAACCCCAATAATAATAATAATAATAATAATAATAATAATAATAATAATAATAAATGAATAATTAATAGCAAATTCTCAGTGGTATAAAAGGAACACAATGTTTCGGGACCAGATGTTTCTGCAGTTTCTTTTACTTCATTTGACCTGTACTGTATGTATGCGTGATGATAGAGAAACGCTTCTCATCCACTGCCTCCTTCTCGCTTTCAGAACCATGCATTTAATGCAAAACGGTTGTAGCTGGGGAAAAAAAAAACAAAAAACGTGATATTTCATTGGATGGTTTTATGAGACGCAGATCTGGCAGAACACTTAAAGAAATTTTCAAGCATCTGATTTGATTTAGTGCAGGAGAAAAAAACCCCAAGAGAGAGCTCTGCCTGTCTCTCTCTCTCTCTCTCTCTCTCTCTCTCTCTCTCTCTCTCACACACTCACACACATACACAAGCATACAGATGAAGACACGTGCACAAGAATTGACACCCAGTCTCTCTACACTCTCACAAAAACGCAAGACGATTTACATAGAAAGAGAAAATAGAAAGGACTTGCTAACTCTGTGTGTGTGTGTGTGTGTGTGTGTGTGTGTGTGTGTGTGTGTGTGTGTGTGTGTGGCAACATGGCGGCAGGACCTAATATGAGCCCAGACTCATCACTGCTGCCATCGTTTATGTAGACAAGAAGATAATAAACATGGCTTTTGTATGATTGTTACTAGTGCTAATTTGCCTTATTGAGACAATTAAGCTGGCTTTTAAAGCCTCTCTTAATACAGGAAGTGGGTGTGTGTCTGTGTGTGAGCTTGTGTGTGTGTGTGTGTGTGTGTGTGTTTGATCCTGCCATGCAGTAGCTGATATATGGGTTTGATATTGGTTGTAACTACTGCTCATGAAGACCTCTGAGTCTGGAGAGAGAAACAGAGCGTGAATGTTGATTTCAATTATCATTTTCAAGTGGCATACTCCAGCACGGCTAGGTGAGGGAGAATGTAATCAACCATGGCAATAACATTAACATTTGCGACCCAATCATGCAGAAAAGAAAGGTATTGAAATATAAAAAGAGTCGCTATTTTAGCAGACATTGTTCTGATCTGTGGCATTGTTCTGATCTAAGGTTCTCTTCTACTCCATCTATCAGTGGAAAGGGATCACCACAGGACGACTACAAAACATATTATTTGGGTATTGGCTCGTTCTTAGCATGGCACAGAATTTTTCATGGTCCACCTTTGCTAACAAGAAAACCCTAGCATGCAGAAAGAGAAAATAAATAAATAAATAACTAAATAATCACCACTAGCATACGTTGGTGGATGTTGTTGTTGTTTTTGTTGTTGTTTTTCCCAACAGTGAGAAAACTGCGAGAAGAAAAAGAAACCTCCTCCATTTTACCAAGCTGGGACCACAGTCCAGCCTTCTTGTTTTCCATTGGCTCGTAAGACCGAGCCTTTTTGAAGTGCAGAGGTGCAGAAAACAATCAGATTGCGACCTTTACGATTCTGAAGGTTGTGGCCAGAAAAGTGTATTTTCTACTTGGTTTATAAGACTGATCCTTTTTACTGAGCCAGTGGACAAAATCAGCGCAAACTAAAAGTAACCACTACCAGGAGCAAATGCGCCTTTTTCACACATGTCCTAGGTCCTTTCCCCTTCGGTGAGTTGGCTTTTCTATTTGATTTCCTTTAGCATTCGGTTCACTGGTGATGTAGCTGAAAAAAGCATTGATGTCTAGTTGCTTGTCTAACGTTTGTGTACTACAGCTAATTAGTCCCTAAATAGTGTGTAGTCATCATCCAGAATGACTGAAACTAAGGCTAACTATCATGTTAACTGTAAAAGCTAGCTAAACCTCACCACACAAACACACACACACACACACACACACACACACACACACACACAATTACTCATAAAAAAGTACACAAAATAAATAACAAAAAAAGATATTCTACAGTATGTTCCAAATTTAATCTCATTTTAAAGGGTGTTAACTGTAGCATGAATATAGAAAACTTGAATGTACTTTAGCGCAGCTGTGATCATTCAGAAAATACGACACTAACATGCTGTCTTTAGCCATTCCTTTGAGTCTATAGTACTGAAAATGCAACATCGATATTTCTGCAAAACGGTTCCTGAATTTGGGAAAAGTGGGTGAAAAATGAAGTTGTGTTCCATCCATCCATCCATTTTCCATACCGCTTATCCTACACAGGGTCGTGGGGGAGCCTGGCGCCTATCCCAGGGAACTCGGGGCACACGTTCACACACTACGGACAATTTGGAAATGCCAATCAGCCTACAACACAAGTCTTTGGACTGAGGGAGGAAACCAGAGTACCCGGAGGAAACACCCGGAGCATGGAGAGAACATGCAAACGCAGAGGTGGGATTTGAGCCCGCCTACCACCCCATCAACTATCACACCCACCCCCCGGCTCCAAACCCTGGAGCTATTCATTTTAACCACAAACATCTTCCGGCAATTCTACCAAACACTAATTGAGAGCTAGCTAGGAGACAAGTAGACTCGCAAAAGGGTCTGGTATATTTCAATAAACGCAGCCAGAAACTTCCTCCTTTCATAGGAAGTGGCCATGGTAGACAAATGTTTCCTGTCATTTTCTCATCATTAAGTGCTTCACAAAATCCTCTTTAACAGCTTTTAAAGATGGAACTCGTGAACAGTTTTGATTCGAGTAACAAAATCTTTCTCCAGAGCGCTTACTGTGTCACAGCGTTCAAAAGATCGCTTTCCCGGCATTCGCGAGTATACGCGTATACATGGAGGTGCAGAGAACAATCAGATTACATCCTTTGAGCTTCTGGAGGTTGTGGCCAGAAAAGTGTGCCAAAGATATCAGACTTTATAATGTTTCTCTCTGGCTGGAAGAACAGTTTGATCCATCACGTTTCAACAGATTTAGGACCTCAAACTGTCTTGCGTTTTACAATCCGCCTTTGGAACAGGAACGGATTTCAGGAGCGAATGCTTCCCGACCACGCTGACTACCTAGAGAGCTGCCCTTGATTTAACAACTGGACAGGACCGGTCCTTCGACGCTCTCGGAGCACTGCTGAACTTAGCAGACGGGACCTGACACGTCGGCTCCAGTCAGTTACTGACCTATATGCTGGGTTTACCCGATAAAATGATGTTGGCGACTCCAACAAGTGAAATCGAAATACATCTATTTTAGTCCATACTGTGAAGAAAATGGACAAATGCTCCGAGACGGAAAAAAAATCCCAAAACAAAACGAAAGGCTTTTCACAGGATTTCACCATCCCTACTGCAAAAAAACGAATCCTGGAAACTATTTGCACATTGATTCATGGTCCGAATAGTTTCCCCTGCACCTTAAATCATGTCTGACAAACACACACACACACACACACACACACACACAAATCCCCAGCTGTGAGGAATCATCCCATGACATTTTAAACAGCTGTAAGGGAACTCACGCCAAACCAACAGGCTCATCATCTATGAAAATATCTTGGCAGTGAAGCCTGTATATGCTGCTTGCTCACTAACTAATTAAAATGAAATCTTGAATATGCATTCAATAATTTTGGGGATTTTCTTCATCTTCTTCTTATTATTATTATTACTACATTTTATACATACTTATATATCTGCATTATATCTGCTTGTTTAGTGCACTAATGCTGAAAATCCCAGTACTTAAGACATCATGTTTGGGTGTGAAATCAGTATTGACAGGCGCGAGTCCTCAGAGGTGCTGACGGCCTTCACTTCACATAAGCACTACCCTTTGATATTAGCACCTCCGGTTAGCTTTGCAATGCTGGATTTGCGAATGTGTGTGTGTGCGGTTTGTATGAGCGCTGCCAGGACAGTCGCGAGAACTCGGACAGGTGGCCCACGGCCTGGAAAACCGACTCGATTCCCACTGGAGTTCAAATCCATGCTAGGAAGAGCAGCATTTCCGGACAGACCTATCGGATAGCAAGTCCATCCAACTCATGATTGAGAAAGAGCCACACCAACGAAGTAGAACGATCCCGGTTTAAACTTACAGTCCTGTAGCGTCTGGTTCAATGATGTAAAAGCTCAATCTGAAGGTAAACAAGACACAAACGACTAGACGACAGAAAAGAACCGTGACTTAAACGATGTTAAATCCGGCACGTGTCTCTACCCACGTGCTTTATTTATTTATTTATTTATTTGTGTCTGACAGAAGATCTCTCTCCAGCTATTCACTAGTGTAAAGCTCAGCTTTACCAACCCACAGAAGTTCCTTTGAAAAGCTTTTCTTTCTCTGTGTGTGTGTGTTTGGATAGTTCCTTCCTTGTCTTCTCTCTAATAGGCTTACACGGTGAGAAGGATCCTAGCAACAGCTGCGGCAGGCGTTTGAGTCCGGGGGCGCCGTTAGCCGATCTCGCGTGGCGTTATAGTTCGCTTTTCATTCCCTCACATGCTAATGAAGCAACATGGTGAGCGCTGTTCACACACATACACACAAAAAAAATCCCAAAGATCTTCTGCTCAGTCTGTAGTGAAGACATCATAGCACAAAGTCTTTAGCTGCATATCAATAATGCAGTAGTAGTTTAGGTCTTGTATAATAGTCTTTCTCTCACTCCGGTTTGGGGAGCAGATATAAGAACAGGATATTTGTTGTTAGAACTACTTGTTGACTGTGGTGTTGTTTTTGTTGCTAAGCATTTGTAGGGTAGGTTTATATGGGAGTGTTTGTGCAGCAGCGGAATACACAAAGGATCAATTCTCTCACACACAGTCTCTCTGTCTGTAACCTGTATCTAAAGCCAAGTGTCTGTTTTAGCAGGCTGGCTAGTGCTTTACCGAGTGACGCCATCAATCTGCATTCTTCTCGTCACTTGTTGTCTTTCTGCATCACCAGCTGTTGGACACGCTGCTATGACATCGTTGTGTGTGGTCAACCATAAGGAACTTTCCTTGTGTGGTTTGCACACGTTATCATGAACTCGATGTCGAATACGGACTCCACGCGTAAAAATCCAAAACTGGATTTTTGTAAAACAGCCCATAGAGGACTGAAAGGATCCTTGAGGAGGCGTGTATTCCAGTTTCGAATAATAAAGCTAACATACATATTGTTCAATGTCTTGTCAGGTTCACTTATATTAACCACCCAGCTAACATTAGCAGTGAAAATGATGACATTTATCAAAATGACTTATCATGCCCTAAATCCTGTTTGTGATTGGTTAGTGACTGTTAGTGGCAATGATTATTAGCATATATATATATATATATATATATATATATATATATATATATATATATATATATATATATAAAATCCTGTCAGAATTTCTGTCAGGTTAGTTTATATTATCCAGTAAGATAGTCCATACAGAATTTGCGATTGTCGTGGCCAAAAATACTTGATTTTTCAGCGGCTTTTATCAAAAGTGTGGATTTTTTTTTGCAGAAAACTACACGAATTGGCGAAATCGCGATCGTCCTGCACTCATGTCTGACGCACGTGAATCGAAGAGGGCTTTGGCTGAACGTGCCTTGTGATGACGTCACATGACGCATCTTGGCCGAAATTTGCAGAAAATCTGCCGTGATTTTGAAAAATTGCAAGCTCCTCCAAATATTGCGGAGCTTGCTTGAATTTACGTTCTGTTCTGCGATCCTGGAGGGACTGGCAAGCTCAAATACATGAGAATAAAGAACACTATTACTTCCTTCTTCCTATTTTAAGAATCTCAACTGAAATCAAAATAACTGCTAACCAATGACGACCTCCAACACAATATAGTGTTATGTATGTATTTCTCAATGTCAGGCTTTAGCATCTTCGTGAACTTTCCAGGATTTCCAAAGTCACTCAGGACAAAATACCTCAGCCATGAAAACAACTGACCCACGCAACCAGATCCTAATCATTTCCCAAGTGCAACAGAGCAAGTTCACAACCCAGACCTCGGCTTCAATTTGAAAAAGTGGCTTAAAGCTTTAAAATGTGGGATTTTCTGGGTTTAAACTCCATTTACTGATGACTGCAGGACCTTTAGAAATCCAGCGTTAATCAGCACACATCAGTGTCGATAATCTGGTTGCTTCTTAACTGGCTTATCTTAGTTGGACACAATTGATCTGAATGCATGCAGTAGGGTAGTGTGTATGTAAGGTTTGTTAGACACGTCATCCCAAGCCTTTCTCGAGCAATAACATAGATGTTGGCCAGAATGTAGATAAATAATGCCTATGATCGAATCGATACTGAATAAATAGTCAAAGAGATCAGAACTTCTGTACCACTTTGCTCAGAGACTATGAAAACCAACAGTGGCATCTTGAGGCTCTACAAGATCCACAGGCTATTTACACGTTTCTTCTGTGTTCTGACATGCGTTTGATACCTCTGGCTCATGATCTTGTAAGCGTCTGGAAGGTAGCAACGCGTGTTCTCCATCTGCGCAGGGTCGGCGTCACAGATCTTGTCGTCCGTGCGTCCGTAGTTGGCGCTCTCGATCATGATGACGTCAGTGCCGGGACAGCGCAGCTCGATGGGGTAACTCTCACATGATAGCTCTCGCCGCACCACGGCCATGGGCACAGGGGCACGGCTAAACGCTGCACACACAAACACAGAGACAGTGTTATATTACTATTTGTATAGAAAACTAGGGTAGAAAAAATGAGAATGTACCCCACAGTGGTACTTCAGGTCCTATTATGTACCTCACTAATGTTTATGTTCCACTAACTAAAGATACAAGGCATGTATCCTACAGGGGGGCATGCATTATATCGTAAACCTCCAATTAGCCGTTTTGTAGTTTGTTCCGCAACGTATAAAATGTTAAGTTAATTTCAACAGTGGTCAGTCCTTAGGGTGAAATTTTTTTTTAACTGTATAAACAGTAATGGTAATGCATTTCTAGGTCCTTTAGCTAAAGATACAAATATGAGTAGCACCCTAGTGACAAGTGTTTATAAATTAAAACTGTAAATTTGTATGTGTGAGTGTTTCCTGAGGGACTCCGTTAGAAAGCAAAGAACCTCTGAGGAACCTTTTTATTTTCTTTCCTAGTAGATTTTACAATTTCACATTTAGGAATACTACCTGGAAAAGTAGAAGAGTTTCCTGCAAGGTTAGCCAAATAGCCATAGCTATCATAAATATTACTTTATAATCCTGTCAGAAATCCTGTCAGGTTAGCATATAACATCGGGCTAGAATGAGCAGTGAAATCGATTTATGAATACGACTTAAAAATCCTGACAGGTTAGCTTATACGTATCAACTGTCTATCTGACATTAGCAGAGAGAACGATAAGTAAAATTTGGACATGACTTAAAAATCCTGTCAAAAATCCTCTTTGTTTAAGCTTATATTAGCAATAAATGTTAGCAATGTGAATAATTAGCATTTGTAAATGTGACTTTACAAATCCTGTTCGAAATCCTGTCAGATTAGCTTGTGTAAGCCAGCAAACTACTGTTAAGGGTGAAAATGATTAGCAATTTATAAATATGACTTAGAAATCCTGTCAGAAATTTGCTTGGGTTAGCATATATCAACCATCTAGCTAACATTTATTAGTTAAAATGCTAGAGAAATATCCCTGTCGGGAATCCCTGATTCGCTTATATTAGCAATAAATGTTCCAGCATTTTAGCATGTATAAATATGACTATAAATAATCCTGTCAGAAATCCTGTCAAGTTCCCTCATATTAGCCAGTGAGCTAGGGTTAATAGTGAAAATGATTAACATTTGTGAAAATGACTTACAAATTATGTCAGAAATCCTGTCAGGTTAGCTTATATTAAAGTGCACCTATTATGGTTTTTCAGATATTACCTTTCATGTAGTGTGTTATAGAGCTGTTTGTGAATGTAAAAAGTCTGCAAAGTTTCAAAAATCAAAGCCCACGAAAAACGGAGTTATTGACTCCCAAAAGAAGGAACCGATTCTGAACAGCGAGTCGTTAGTGATTCCAGACTTACTTCCTGTACTAACCTACGTAGGTTCGTAACAAAAAACCACGCCTCTGGTCTTCATTGGCTGTTCACGAACAGACGGAGCTGAAAGACGTTATGGTAGTGGGCGTCTCCTTTTTGAAACACGCTGACAGCGGTAGACCAATCACAACAGACTGACCAATCAGAGCAGAATATGCTCTCTGAAAGGAGGAGTTTAGAATGAATCCTTTAGAACGGATCATTGAACGAGTCGTTTGTGATACTATGAGGGGGAAAAAAAAGGTAATGCTGCAGTTTAAATTATGAGCACGTTAAAGTGTTTTTTTGACCTTGGATGCATGTAAATCTATTGTATGAGACCTTTAAAACAAAATTAGGCACGTTTCAAAACTATAATAGGTGCACTTTAACCATGTAGACAGCATTATCAGTGACAATAACAAACAAATAGGAACATGAATTTTAAATATATATATATATATATTGTCAGGTTAGCGTATATCAACCATCTAGCTACCATGAACAGAGAAAATGCTAGATAACAATAAACGATCCTCTCAGAAATCCCACTTGTTTGGCTTATATTAGCAGTGAGTGTTAGAAGTGTGAATTGCTAGCATTTAAATATAAATAAGACTTCATAAATATTGTCAGTTTCGCTTATGCTAAGCATGTAAACTAGCATTATCAGTCACAATAACAGACGTTTATGAATAAGATGTACCCTGTCCGAAATCCATTTTGTTTATATTAGCACCTGTATCCCTGTACTTTTAGTCAGAGGACCTAGAGATAGCACTGTGGCTTTCCTGCTTATACAGGTTAAAAGTGACAAATATTTGTACCTTAAACTTTTAGTGTTTCTTTTTTCCCCCACTAAGTCACTCCATTATAGCTATTACTACTATGGCTGTTTATTTGTTGCTAGTGATTGTTTTGTTTTGAGTCACAGATTGAAAGATGGGACAGAACAGCAGTAGGAGACATGATTGAAAACACTTTCAAACTTTGAGGAGTTAATAGATTATTCACAACACAGCTTTTTTTTTTTTTTAATCAAACTGCACATGATGAACAAATCACACTCAGTGCTAATGTGTGTGACTGTGTGTGTGTGTGTGTGTGTGTGTGTGTGTGTGAGTGCGTGTGTGTGAGTGCGCTCTCGGCGTCTCTTTGATTGTCTCAGTCCGTTAATATTACACTGTACATCTATCTGAGCAGTCTAATTTCCCACATGCTGCACAAACTATTCATTCTCATCTGTGGCTACAAGCACCAGAAATCATTTCATTTCTCTCTCTCTTTCTCTCTCTCTCTCTCACACATACACACACAACGGTTTGTCTTACTATTCTTCTGAGGACCTCCCATTGACATCATTATTATGACATGCAGCTAATTAATGCTATGCAACATCTAAACCTAACCATAAAATTAACTTCGGTAACCAAAAGGAAACCGTTTTGACTTTTTAAATAAAAATCTGCAGATGAAAAAACAACCCCCCCCCACACACACACACACACACACACACACACACAAACACACACACAAACACACAGGCGCCAAAAGACATTCACAGCGCCACTTATTATATGCAGTATATATAGCAAAAAGGGGATAATGAGTCTCACAGTGATACAATATTAATCACTGGAGTAAAGCTCTTAAAGATGGCATTAGTGTCTCTCCGTTTCACCAGACACTTAAACATCACCTTCAGCAAAGCACTCAAACGTACGAATTGCCTCTCGGCAGAGAGAGTTGAAATTACAATTAAAAAACTGCAGTAAACTGACAACAAGCTCAATGTACCATGAATGTGGGTAGAAAGAAAATGAGAGCGCTGTAACTTCAGAACCTCTCGTTTCTCCTCCCCGTGTTCATTTTCACCAATCAATTGGCGCGTGTTAGTCTTTTGCGGTGTGAACATCTACAGTTTGTTATGGATCAATATGCATCACTGAAAGAAAATATGTTCACAGACGCTGAAGAATTCGATAACAACTTCGCTTGCAGATGCTCGCCTGGCTGGAAAAGTCTTTCTGCAATTTAAGGATTCATTTTGAAATCGAGATGTGATCAAACAAACAAGCAACAAGAGGCACGGCTATGGAGGGCAGGAACATTTTAAATGCAACTCTCTGGCTAGCATTTTGGCCACAGGTAATTTCAAGCTAAATTTTAAAAAAATAAATAAATAAAAATACAAAAGCAGGCTACATTGGAGATAGGGCTGCATTATCAGAAGTGATTGGGAGGGAACATTAGACTACAGTTGCTGCGATGGCCTTGAGACTGCAATTACCACATGCAGTTTTGTACTCAGGTTTCCTTTAGTGAACAGTGGGACTAGTTCAACAAACAGACTTCATGTACAAACCATAATGAACTTTCTTTTACTTTCACACTATCCGTTGTTACCCAGATGACGACGGGTTCCCTTCTGAGTCTGATTTCTCTCAAGGTTTCTTCCTCATATCATCTTAGGCAGCCACCGTCGCCACCGGCTCGCTCAATAGGGATAAATTCCCACACTTAAAATCTGTGTCCTGTGTTTATATATTTCTGTAAAGACAATGTCTATGGTTAAAAGCACTATACAAATCAAATTGAAGCACAGGGATTCAAACCCTCAATCCTGGAGGTGCAAAGCAAACATGCTAACCGCTAATCCACCTTTCCACCCCCATTGCCATCCATCATATGAATAAATCTCCTCTGTAATGGGTCTTAAAAAATTTGAAGTAAAAAAATAAATTCAAAAAAGAACTGAAAAAGAATTACTGCAACCAATGTGGTTCACTAATTCAGAAGTTTAAACAGCAATAACAAAACCACAAAAATGAAACAAAAAATGTTAAATAAAAAAGTAAATGAAGTTTAAAAAAAAGGAAAGTGTAAGAATATTTTTCTAAAAATAACAAAGGGTAAAAATATTATTTATTTTTGATTTGTTTTGTTTTATGGCAAGTGCGTATGTTTAATCTAACCTTATCTAAAATGATGCTGTACGTGTCTCAATCATTAAGAATCTTTCTAATATTATGGTATTTGATTTCCTAAAGATGTAAAAATAAAATAATTTGTTATACACTGTGCAAAAATGGATTGTAGATTGTACGTACTGCAATGTTAAAATGTCCGGCTCACTCAGTTACCTTCCATAAAGGTGAACAAATGGGCAGCAGGGTGGCATTTCTGTTGCAGCTGCTGTTATTGCTATAACCTGTGGTGTTGTTATTTTGACCTGTGCTCATTATTCCTACTGCTCGGACCTGATTTATGTTTTATTTTTCTTGCAATTTGAAAAGATCTAAAGTATTTGTTTTTTTCCTCATCAGTCTGGGTCTTTTTTCCCCACTTTGTGCAAGTTTCGACAGGTCTCAAGATCTGGTGAAGATTGGACAAAATTTAGAGGAGGGGTAGCAAAATTGGCGTTGAAACATTAGCAAAATTAGGTGGAAGCATTGTCGGCATGTTATTATAACTTTTGACCAGTAAGTGGCGCTGTCAAGAAATTTGTTGCATAGCCTCAGAGCATGGTCCTGAATGTGCCTACAAAAGTAGCGAAAAAAATCTTTTTGACTAAATCAAAGATGGGCGACAGGAATGTACACTTGAAGGCTGGTGTGTGTGCACGTCAGCATACTCCAGGGAATTACAAAGAAAAAAGAACTGTGCTTTTAGCACAAATTCTTCAAATGATATAAGGAAAAAAATTAAGTCGTTACAGTACTTGACCACAATGTGGTGCAGTCACAAAGTCAACCTATCAAGTTATGCAAGATACTTATCAAGTTTTGAGATGATTCGTAAAGGAATTGCTGAGATTGTTTTTTGTTTGTTTGTTTGTTTGTTTTGCATTTGCCAGTACGTTACAGGAGAACGGTTTTGAATATCAAAATTCCTTTGAGCCAAATTTCCTGTTTGGTGCCATCGCTGTCATATTGGCCCATTACAGGCAAACTGTTTGAAATATCAAAATTCTTTTGAGAATTATTGTGAGGTTTACTCTGAAGATGGCATGTACTCAATTTGGTAATGATTGGACAAAATTTGTAGGAGGAGTAGCGAAAAGGAAAAAAAACAATTTTTCGACAAAATCCAAGATGGCGGAAAATCTAATTCATGACCAGAAACGGACTTCCAAATTAGGCCCAAGTTTGACCCGATGGTGGCGCCAGAGCATTAGCTGCACTTGGCCCAAATTTGTTCAGATGTTCCTTAGACCCTCCACAATCAGTGTGCTAAATTTCACAACTTTTTACCAGACAGTTCTATGGGCTGCCATAGACACCCTAGCCAGAAGAGGAAGAAGAAGAAAAGGTAGAATAACAACAGGGTGCCTACGCACCTTGGGTGTTTGGCCCCTTAATAATAATAATTATGATGATGATGATTATGATGATGATGATGATGATTATCATTATTATTATCATTATTATTATTTCATTTAAAAATTATATTAAAAATTCCAAGTCAAGGATTTTGATTTGACTTGATTTTCCTCTCAGTCGGGCCACTTTGGAGAAAATAGAAAAGCTCAGTATCAGTTCAGCATAAACCGCAGTTTCAAAAAAGTGTAATGTGCATTTGCATAACACACTCATGTGCAGTTCTATAGACTATAGATGGCAATTTTCTTGCCTCACTGATTCACAAATAGTCACAGTATTTATGAAGAAGCAGGCTGATTGCCCCTCTTTCTCTGTGTGTGTGTGTGTGTGTGAGTGTGTGTGTGTGTGTGTGTGAGAGAGAGAGAGAGAGAGAGAGAGAGAGAGAGAGAGAAATCAGCCCCAGATTAGTGAGGTTTCAATCAGATTAGAGAGGTTCGAATAATTTGGTCAGAAGAAAATAGCTCTTCGTGTGGTCATTGCAAACTGAAGCAGCTCTCAACATTCAACTATCCTCTACCCCCCTCTCTCATTCCTCTTGCCCTTCCACCCTGAGACCAGGAGTGACATTTAAAAGTCATCAACACAATCTTATGGGCCACACACACACACACATCAGCCCAAGGGTCTGGCCTTCATTATCTCACACACAAAAGGGAGGAAAACTGTTGAAATAAATGGCTGAGGGATTTACTTTCCTCTCTCTCTCTCTCTCTCTCTCTCTCTCTCTCTCTCAGAGGATGCATGTCTGACGACTCTTTCTGCATTGTGACATGACCGACAGCCTCAGACAATAATAGCGCAGGCCGTCCGTTTGTTCCTTAACCAGTCGGTTTAAACAGACTGCAACAGGAACGCGGCGCTCTTGTACACTCATCACACTAAACACGCTTCAGAGAGCGTCTCACACCGGACAGCGTTAACTTTCACCCTTTTATAGTGAGATATTCTTAAATAATAAACACTCTCACTATTAATAGGAACTTTCATCAGTCAAACAATCACACATTTCTATAATCCACACAAGTTTTCCTCGCACACCTGAAATACTTCAATATATTCATATTTGTTTATGTTTGCCTTCAGCTTTGTCTTTTTATCTTGTAAGCCACTTATTTATCCATCTACTAAACATTTTAAGATGTTTACATACCCAAAAATCTGCTGAACAAGTTTCAGTGACTAAAATAATGTTCCCCCCATGTGTGTGTGTGTGTGTGTGTGTGCGCGCATAGGGCAGCTGCTTTAAGCCTCTTTCATGCTTAAACCCCAGGACATTATTGGCATGCTTTATACCTTATATGGTAATGTTTAAACTTTGCACTATTTCCACTATTTTACTTTGACTCGTGGAATGGGCAGAAATTATATTTTGTCCTCAACATGATGGCCAACAGCTCTTTCACTTATCTCGTTTTCTTCTTTTTCTCGGTGAAATTTGCCTGTCCTGCTATACTGTCGCTTCACTGTGCTCATGTTTAAATCAGCTGCATGAAAATACATCAGTGTGTTTTTCTCAAAAATGTATCTTAAGAAACGCTTCTCAACATTTGTACTAGATCTTCACACTTGACCTAGTATGAAGACATATGGCAACGATTAATTTATCTCCAATTTTCTGATAGACAAAACTACTATTTTCTACTATTCCATCCATCCATCCATCTTCTACTGCTTATCCTTCTTCAGGGTCACGGGGAAACCCGGAGCCTATCCCAGGGATCATCGGCGGAGTACACTCTGGACAGGGTGCCAATCCATCACAGGGCACACTCACATACACACTCACACACCCATTCATACACTACGAACACTTTTGGACATGCCAATCAGCCTACCATGCATGTCTTTGGACTGGGGGAGGAAACCGGAGTACCCGGAGGAAACACCCGCAGCACGGGGAGAACATGCAAACTCCGCACACACAGGGCCACGGTGGGAATCGAACCCCCGACCCTGGCGGTGTGAGGCGAACATGCTAACTACTAAGCCACCGTGTGCTATTTTTTAAAAAAAAGTTTAAGCTTTAACTTTGACATTACAAAAAAAAAGTCATATCACATGACCAGGAAGCGCTGTTTGGACATGGCATGATGTAGTTCATTCATCATCAGGACTCTCAAAAATATCTTACATTTTTCAATATTTAGGCAACATTTTATTAACAAGTTAATATATTTTGATTATGCTGTTAAATGTTAATATGTCATTGTTGCCATATGGCAACAGCATGTGATAACAGAACTGTGGTCTGTGCAGTCATGAACTGAAAGACCTACAAAGACAAGGCTTCTCTAACAGTATATTTACATTGTTTCACATTCAACCTAAGGAAAACAGTTGTAATTTCAGACATTTTGCAATTTCACCTTATTTTCTAAATGTTATGTTTCAAGAGAACGAATTAAAAAGGAACTTCAACCAAAACATGTTTGTATGTATTTTTGTAGGAGTGAGTAAATCCATGCATATACTTTTTCCAACTGTAATTTCTTTCTAGAAGATATAACTTTTACAAGCTTACGAGGTGGCAAAAAAAAAAAAACCCTATGCAATTTATAATCTGTAAAATCCAGTAATCTCATTCATTTTGTGTTATTTCTGACTATATGATACTTTCCACACCGTTGCACGGTACATCCTGTCATGTTTTATTCATAATTTACTTCTTAGTTTAATAATATGAATCATGAACTAATGGCAGCTATTTTTCCTGCTTCTGAACACAACTAGGCTACTGTTTGTTCGTTGAGTAACTAAACCTAGCTGTGACCTAACTAAACTAAACCTAACTAAATTAGCTAGTTGATTATAATCGCAGAATGTTCTGGCAATCCAACATTCAAACATATTCGCAAATGTTACACTTCAGTCAGAGTGACAGTTTGGTCTGCGGTGTTTCTCAAACCTTTTATGGACCAGAATGCCATTCCTTACATCGAGAAAGCAGAACTGTCAAACTTCAAATGTTTTGTTGAGTCATCACTCAAAAATAGGCAAAAAGAGTCTTAACTTTTTTTTTTTTTTACCCGAATAAAAATGGCAGATGATCCAATCAACTTATAAATCTGGAATGACGGACAACTGCATAGGTGTTTGAACTGCGTTGTGATATTAACTGACTCCATTGGAAGCCCCGCCCCCTTCCATCCATTTCACGTTAGACATGTTTTGTCTGGTGCTCTCGTCTCAGCTCGATTTTCCCACTTGAAAAATGCACTAACGCGACATCCACGCTTTCTCTCAAGGTTAATGGAGAACGTTTTGAGTACTTTAATGTGAACCAAAATCAATTAACGTCTTCAACTTAGCTAACACTGAGAAAGTATACACCATAGGTACAGTGAGGGAAAAAAGTATTTGATCCCCTGCTGATTTTGTACGTTTGCCCACTGACAAAGAAATGATCATTCTATAATTTTAATGGTAGATTTATTTGAACAGTGAGAGACAGAATAACAACAAGAAAATCCAGAAAAACGCATGTCAAAAATGTTATAAATTGATTTGCATTTTAATGAGGGAAATATGTATTTGACCCCTCTGCAAAACATGACTTAGTACTTGGTGGCAAAACCCTTGTTGGCAATCACAGAGGTCAGACATTTCTTGTAGTTGGCCACCAGGTTTGCACACATCTCAGGAGGGATTTTGTCCCACTCCTCTTTGCAGATCTTCTCCAAGTCATTAAGGTTTCGAGGCTGACATTTGGCAACTCGAACCTTCAGCTCCCTCCACAGATTTTCTATGGGATTAAGGTCTGGAGACTGGCTAGGCCACTCCAGGACCTTAATGTGCTTCTTCTTGAGCCACTCCTTTGTTGCCTTGGCCGTGTGTTTTGGGTCATTGTCATGCTGGAATACCCATCCACGACCCATTTTCAATGCCCTGGCTGAGGGAAGGAGGTTCTCACCCAAGATTTGACGGTACATGGCCCCGTCCATCGTCCCTTTGATGCGGTGAAGTTGTCCTGTCCCCTTAGCAGAAAAACACCCCCAAAGCATAATGTTTCCACCTCCATGTTTGACGGCGGGGATGGTGTTCTTGGGGTCATAGGCAGCATTCCTCCTCCTCCAAACACGGCGAGTTGAGTTGATGCCAAAGAGCTCCATTTTGGTCTCATCTGACCACAACACTTTCACGCAGTTGTCCTCTGAATCATTCAGATGTTCACTGGCAAACTTCAGACGGGCATCTATATGTGCTTTCTTGAGCAGCGGACCTTGCGGGCGCTGCAGGATTTCAGTCCTTCACGGCGTTGTGTGTTACCAATTGTTTTCTTGGGGACTATGGTCCCAGCTGTCTAGAGATCATTGACAAGATCCTCCCGTGTAGTTCTGGGCTGATTCCTCACTGTTCTCATGATCGTTGCAACTCCACAAGGTGAGATCTTGCATGGAGCCCCAGGCCGAGGGAGATTGACAGTTCTTTTGTGTTTCTTCCATTTGCGAATAATCGCACCAACTGTTGTCACCTTCTCACCAAGCTGCTTGGCAATGGTCTTTTAGCCCATTCCAGACTTGTGTAGGTCTACAATCTTGTCCCTGACATCCTTGGAGAGCTCTTTGGTCTTGGCCATGGTGGAGAGTTTGGAATCTGATTGATTGATTGCTTCTGTGGACAGGTGTCTTTTATACAGGTTACAAGCTGAGATTAGGAGCACTCCCTTTAAGAGTGTGCTCCTAATCTCAGCTCGTTACCTGTATAAAAGACACCTGGGAGCCAGAAATCTTTCTGATTGAGAGGGGGTCAAATACTTATTTCCCTCATTAAAATGCAAATCAATTTATAATATTTTTGACATGCGTTTTTCTGGATTTTCTTGTTGTTATTCTGTCTCTCACTGTTCAAATAAATCTACCATTAAAATTATAGAATGATCATTTCTTTGTCAGTGGGCAAACGTACAAAATCAGCAGGGGATCAAATACTTTTTTCCCTCACTGTAACATCAGTTAGCTATATTTATTAAGGATCCACCAATAAAACAGTGAAAACATTTTACGAGTTACAAGTTATTTATAAATAGCGCTCTCTCTCTCTCTCTCTCTCTCTCTCTATATATATATATATATATATATATATATGTGTGTGTGTGTGTGTGTGTGTGTGTGTGTGTGTGTAGTGTATATATATATACATACATATACATACATACATATATATATATATATATATATATATATATATATATATATATATATATATATATATATATATATATATATTCCTGTCCTTAAGGCTATCGATTCTTCCTTGTCAGGGTTAGGAGTTTTGAGAAGGACATACGCAGTACCGCTCTCAAATTTGGCCAAAATACGGAGATGGATTTGTTTTAGACGGTGTCCAAGCATATTACCTATCAAGGGAGCAGCCTAATGATTGAAATGCAACCACTGTTTCCATTCTATTGTAGAGTTTAGGCTCAAATCTAAAAAAAAAATACAATACACTGTGGAATCCAACCCTTTATTGTAAAGTCATCATTTATGAAATCGGGCCGCTGAACAGATTTGTAATCCGACACCGTTTTTGCATGAGGACCACCATGGGGAGAGCTTTTAAATTTTTAAGGTGACATATTGTAAAGCTGTCAAGTTAAATCAAATCCAGGATGAGGCTGAAATACATGCAGCCGGTATTGTAACTCTTCTCTTTCTGTCTCTCTAACTGGCCACAGGAGTCCATATGAAATAGTGCACGGGATTTAAGTTCTCTAAGGCAATATTAAACATATGGAACCCATATCTGACTCGTCATGTGCTTCAGAGAACGGGTTTCTCATTTCAGCCTCTTTTTTTTTTTTTAACTATACAGGCTTCAGAGTGATAAAACAGACAGACTGAAATTCTGTCTGTGTGTGTGTGAGAGAGAGAGTGAGAGTTTAAGCTCATCACAGAGACATGGTAAATGCTCTCTGTGTTCACAATGAACAGAAAGCGAGTGTAAGTGTGTGTGTGTTTGTATGACAAGTGCATAAGATGATTTAAGCTCATCAGACAGACATGGTAAACAGTGTCTTTACCTCTTATCGCGAGGTTCATGCTGTTCTGTAGAGACAGAATGTGAGTGAGAGCTTGGGTGTGTATTAGCCAGTGAAAGCGCAGCAGACGGGAACGATAAACACTGTCTTCACCCCTCGCCGCTGCGCTCGCAGTGTCCTGCAGAGGTGCTGATTAATTAACGCATGAATCAAAGTGTCCTGATTATAGAGGAAGCCGAGTCGCCCACTTTCTCAGAGCTTAACAGTCCAACAACATAGCCTTTTAATCCACCCTTTTCGAAATAATCTTAGTTGTAGCACATCAAGCTAACTCGTTAAACACAAACTGAATATACATATTATGTTTTAGGTTTCATACTCGCTTCAATGGCAGATTAGAATCACTGCAACTTCTTCCAAGGTTTGCTTTTCTTCGTAATGTCCATGTATCCATTTAATGACGGGTATAATGGGTATATGGGAACTAAGTGCAAAGTAGGAACTAAAGTTCCGAGTGGGGAACCAATGAAACGTTGGACCTCGTGTACAACATGAGAACATGAAACAAGGAATCATTCGAGCCAGTTGTTTGTTTTGTAGCTTTACTGATTTATACCTAATTTGCATATAATTGAAATAAAATCTCAATTGTAATAATAACTTCCCCGATAGTTCCTAGTGCGATAAGCGGTGCTTTCGCATGTTTTGTTCTTTGATTGTTTCGAGATGTCTACATATTTCCACGTCATGCACTTGGTCCTTCTGTGTTCTTGCTTCTCGCCATCTAGTTATGCTGTGAGCGTGTTTTTTGTTTGTTGGTTTATTAGTATATGGTTATTATTCAAAACCTCCGTGCAATTATTTCCTGGTTTCGTGTATTTCCCGAGTTTGTTATCATGCAATTCAGATGTCACCATCACTGAAATCGAGGCTCCCTGTTGAACACGTACGTAGAAAATGAAGTCGTTCGTTGCTTTTTTACTTGCTAGTATAAGCGTAAATGTAGTGTAACCAGTGGGGGCGCTAGAAATGTGGACGTTTAGGCTAGTGCTTGGGGAAATTTTAGACAAATGAACAGTTCAAGAGTTATTGGGATAATTCAGAGTTCTTGGCTTCCTAAAACCTGGAACTCTTTCTGAGAATGAAACACTCCAGTTATAAGATTCTACATAATACCTTCTTCAAACGGACAACTAAATAACAGTAAGCGGTCTAAAATGTAAACTGAAACCCAAAACCTGAAGAAAAAAAAAATAGCCAGATTCAATTAACAGCAAAATTGCATCAGGTTTTTTTTTTTTTTTTTTAAAAACATATATCATGTTTAATTTTATTTATACATATTACATATTATGTCGCATAATGGTTATGATGTGTTACAGCTTAGCAAGTGAGGTTCATTAGAAAATGCATACTTCCAAAAGCTCTTCAGTGTCTCCTGAACCTGAAAACATGCTGAATAACACTCTTATAAGTTTAAACATTGACAATCATAATCACACTGTAGCAACAGAGTGTCCTAAATAAAGTGATTTGTCACTAACATTTTTAAAAAATATTATATCAATATTTTTTTACACTGACCTGTGTGTTAACTTGACATCAAAATTGATGAAAGCTGTTATTTTACAGTGCCTATTATCCAGTGGAATAAGCCTTTATGAGTTCTTACATTGATTTATATCAATTGTTTGAACACTACCCTTAAGTAAAGGTTATGTGTACAGTTATTGAGGCAGGATGTGAGTAGGTAAAAAAAAAAAAAAAAGACGTCAGTGTTATTCATTCATGGTGAAAGTTTCAAGTGGAGGTCAGAGCACAGACAGGTCAAAAAGGAAGAATCTGTAATCAAAATGAGAACACTGGCACGAATAGAGAAAACAATCAAAGAGGGACCCGGAACAGGTGAGTACAATCAGTAACATAGCAACTAAAATAACAGCACTGTGTCAAAATAAACATAAGAACATAAGACATAAATGTAGCGTTCAGTAGCATGCCGAGAAATTTGCTGAAGCGGAATTTGTCCCAATGAATAAAGTATTAAAAATGTGTTCATTTGTATTGAATTGAATCTAAATTAAAATGTATTTATCACTCTTTTTGGGTTTTTTTTCTCGAACTTGTATATCATTCTTCTTCAACATTCACGTCTGCCTTCTTCAACTTGAATACAATTTCTCAACATTCTTTCCAGCACACCAAAAAACGCATGTTTGACCCTTGTTAATCAATCTCCTCTGATTGGTTATTTAACCGGACCCTCAAGCTGAGAGACGCTAATCAGCGTCTATTGACCGAATCCAAAAAAAGCCTTCCGAGCTCGTCTGGAAACATGGACAACGAGAGAGGGGCTGATATTTTGGTTCGCTTGATTGCTGAAAGCAGAGTGACAGGACTCTCGCACTTGACTGATAGCTTCTGATGGCTTGACCAATGAACCAACTAAGCTAATTAGCTTCAATCTGTCCGCTGAACTAGCTCTGCTCTCATGCCCTCGCTGCCTCGCACAGGCTATTTGTTTTCCTTCCGCTGTTCCAGCATTGACATTTCTGAACATCGTGGCTGGCCACCGGAGTGAGAGTAACCTTCGAAGCATGAGAACGTGTTCGCCTCTCCTGTCAGTCAGAACAAGCAAGAGGGAAATTAGCCTTGCGTGTTGGGAAATTAGCCGGCAGCACATAGTGTGAATAGAGATGCATGGGCAAGAGTGCAGGCGAGGATTGTGTGAATAATAATTGAACCACTCCGGATCGCACCCTGGCTCTGCTTACTTACAAATTTTTGCTATGGAAAACAATTATTTATTTATTTTTTTACTCTGACAATAAACCATTAGAAGTCTGTATTTGTGCTAGCGCAGCTAAAACTCAAGAAAAGATTAGGTAACTCTCTGTTCAGGGCCAAACAAGGAAACTTGGCTAATTAAAGGCTTTTTTAAAATCCTTTTTTTTCTGATGAAATTCCGAGCAAGAATGACCTTACAAATGTGCAAAATGTATCATTTCATTCATAATATGTGTGGAGGCCTGCGAAAACCCTACCCACGATGAAACTTTTCTAGAGTTTTCTGAACTCAAATGTGTTTCTCTTTTGTAAAGTAAAAGTCTAGCCTGCTGGAAAAAAAAAACCCCATGAAACCATCACAGAAATTCTAATGGTTTCCACTACACATACCATTACAAACCATCAGCTAACCATTAAAACCATTACAATTACAGGTCCTTAATTGTATCCACTTGACATAACATGCCACCAATAGAAGACAACAAACTACCAGTAGAGATGCACAGGGACCATTACAGTTTTCAATAAAACCAATACAATTCCCATTATAACCATTAAAACCATTACAAATTCTATGAGGGTGTTTATGATTGTTTTGTTTTTTGTGTGTGTGTGTGTGTGTTTTTTTTTTTTTTTTTTGTGGTTCACCCCAAAAGGGAGAAAATCACATCTAAAGATTCCATCCAGACTCTAGCATAGGAGCATCACAGACATTTTGACAGCTTTTGGCTTTATTTATTAGACAAACTGGACTGATTAGTTTTATGTCTGTTTAGCTACAGCACATGCGTAGTCTGTGATGCTATGCAACAGTTTGTTAAAAACATGAATATGTGAGGAAATCACACTAAGCTAGCAATGTTTTAGACATCTTTAATCATGTTCAGGCATTTGTTAAACTGGCTCCTTGCATACTATGATGTATGCATGAAGAACATGAAAAAAAATTTTTAATTTTCACGTCGTTATTGGGTTCTCGAAGTTGAGATGTCAAAATATGTTCTAGGCAGACAGACCATTTTTGTTGTGTTTTTTGGGTTGATTTCAACACCAACAACAACGTTGACGGGTTTTCCCAGACCGCCAAACATGTTTCATCATTTATATTGAAATTCATATGAATTCATTTCCCCCATTGGCCCTTATCTATCATGGCCTCCTAATAATCTCCATCCCTGATTTGGCTACATCACTCTCCTCTCCTCTCCACTCCACTAATAGGTGGTGTGTGGTGGGCGTTCTGGCGCACTATGGCTGCCATCACATCATCATCCTGGTGGATGCTACACACTGGTGGTGGTTGAGGAGATTCCCTCCCATACAATGTAAAGCGCTTTGAGTGCCTAGACAAGCACTATATAAATCTAAGTACTTATTCAATTAGATCTTAAGCATAATAATGTTGGATAGGATTGAGCACATGGTTTTGTGATACATCAATCAACACAATCTTATTTGTATGAGACACAATACCGCAACTCTGGGATACCAGTGGCTTCAGTCCTGTGTATGTGTGTGCGTGTGTGTGTGTGTGTGTGTGTGTGTGTGTATAGAGATTGAAGGGGTGTTGGCAGTGGTCAGTCCAGCACTGTTTATCAATTTCCCCTTCATTTATCTTCCCTTTTCATCTCTCTCTCTCTCTCTCTCTCTCTCTCTGGCATTCTTTCTTCAGCACCTTTTACCTCCACATTGCTTCAGGAATGTTATCAGCCAAAACTAACACCACACAAAGGCATGCACACACACACACACATGCACATATACACAGAGCGAGTCAGGCTTGACTTTTAACTTCCCTGGATGGCACTCAGAATTTAATTGAGGTCGTCTAAACAAGATACGACACAGAGAGAGAGAGAAAGAGAGAGAGAAAGAGCGAGAGAGAGAGAAAAAGAAAAGCATTTCCGCTCTCACACACTCATTCACACACACTACATTCAAGCCACTCCAAATTCAGCTCTTACACATCCGACACACAACCGACGACAGGTATGGGAAATATCCATAGCAAACAGGGGTGTGATTACATCTTAACACGCTGGTGTACCACAATAATATATATGAATACCACAAACCCTCACAAAAAAAACAAAACAACATTTATATTGTGGGTAAATAAATAAATGAATCGGAAGCATGAAATTGATTAATTTTCATGAAATTGATTCAACATTCAAAACGTGAAGTTGCCACTTAAATCCACCAAAAAAAAAAGAATGTTTGAAAAGATTAAGAAACTTTGGCAGGTCATTACACCTGGTCAATTGCTACTGGACATTTCTATATGACTGAATAGTTTGTGCTGGCGGAGATATCTGATATTAATCTGTGCAATTGTGCTTGACCGATCAATGGTGTGCACCAGTTTAAACCTTACTTGTATGTCTGGGCTTGCATGATCCCTGGGCAAGAATGCTAACCCAATAAAGCTGTACTTAGGTCTGGCATAGCTCATGTGGTGGTGGAAATACGTGAAGGACTGTGGGTAATTTACCACATGTGGAAACATGCTAAAAGCTCCTGTCAATTTCCACTACTTCAGAAATGTCGCTGCTGGTCAGTTGCTATTGGACATTTCTGTTTGGGTTTCCAATTAGTCTGAAAAAGCTCCAGAAGCCTGTTCTCTAGCCTGTAGGGATGAAAACAAAGCAGAGTGCTGCGACTGACAAGCCTTCCCTGGCAGATCTGACTCCTCCCGCTGATATTTTTAACCAGCCCCTCATCCGGCAGTTACAAAGCCGTGATTTGATACCAATTACTGCTCAAAGCCCCTCATATTTACTTACATAATACGGACCAGAAATTAGCAATACATGCAAATTAAACGTGATTTCATGCGTAATCATAGCTCTTTTGTCTCAGCGAGCATCCAACAGCATGATTCCAGGGCCGGTATGCAAATCCGTGTGGCTGTCACTTTACTCGAGTGCTGCCAACAAACTAATCTGACCCATTTAGAAAACAAAGGCTGGAAAATAGAACTTCCATTTCATCTATTTATCCTACAGAGAAGTGGAAAGAGTGAAGGAGAAAAGAGGTGTTAGAGGGTAAACTGACACAAAATAGATATTTCTGGGGGCTGTAAACACAATGTGGTGTGTTCTGGTCATACATAATTTATCCAATGCTTTTTTATTTATTTTAAGACATTTGTTTTCTTCTACTACAAGCTAAAATCCATCTATAGTTGCTGTATTAGTATTCGTTATTAACGTCATTATACTTTCATGATATGTCTTGGTGACAGCATTGCAATCTTGCTATCATTCCCCAGTGATCCGTTGTCGACTCCCTAATAGCGCATGGTATTAGGATACTGGGTGGGAAGACACCAACTATCTGAGTAGGACTTGACTAAGAGCTACTGACTAAACCCTGAGCACTCAAGAACACATTATTCTAAATTATTTTGCAGAAACTTTGCTGAATCAAAAGAACAAACATTGAAGGATCCCAGCCAATAACCAAGACTCTTCTATACTTCCCTGCTCAATATTCTCCACTCAACAGTACTGTCCACCAAATATAAGATTGTTTGACCACAATTGTGCTCTACACAAGCAAGCAGATTAGCTTTTATTATGCTCTGGATTCACAAAAATGCTCTGCACATGAAACAAGCCTCAGCAGGCACTCAGACCAATCACATCCAGGTAGCAAACTGATTTTGGGCCACTGTTTAGCCAACATCAGTCATCCCTTGGAACAACATTATCTGAACAACATTTTTTACACATTGGGCCAATGTTGGGCTAACAGACTTCCAGCCATATTTAAATCCACTTTGTCAGTTTGGAAGAAACAGTGGCAGGTTTGTTATGTGTGGATTTTTTTTTACAATAATTGGACCAGTGTTGGCACAATGTTGTAAAGCGAGGGCCAACATACCCACTCAAAAACAGATGCTGGATCAACATCATTTTCCTACCTGGAAAAGCTCTGCTCATGCTTGCTACCTATTGCTAT
Organism: Ictalurus furcatus; assembly: GCF_023375685.1. NCBI lineage: Eukaryota > Metazoa > Chordata > Actinopteri > Siluriformes > Ictaluridae > Ictalurus > Ictalurus furcatus. The sequence continues at coordinate 10,330,416 of NC_071283.1, forward strand.
AATGATAATGAGTCTTTATTGATCATGTATACATATGCACGGTGAAATTCTTTTCTTCGCATACCCCAGCATGTCAGAACGCAGGGTCAGCCATGATACAGTGCCCCTGGAGCAGAGAGGGTTAAGGGCCTTGCTCGCTCAAGGGCCCAACAGTGGCAGCTTGGCAGTGCTGGGGCTTGAACCCCTGACCTTCTGATCAGTAACCCAGAGCCTTAATCGTCAAGCGTAATACAATTAATCCAAGTACCATAACACTGGGTTTAAACCTGCAGTAACACCAGCACAGTGGCCAGAAGTCCTTCTTTCAATGACAGTTGGCCTTGTAATGTTCAATTTAGTCTTTCTAAATAGGTCTTTCTGCTACAAATCCATGGCAGTGATCACAATTTCGCAAACACAGTTTTCTGCTCATTCTAATACCACCAGTCAGTGATGGGCATCCTCTGACATTTTGGCTAAAAATGGGTAAGACGCCTCATTATTAGGGGGAAGACAATGGTTTGGAGTGGTTTTGCATACATTTGATAGCTAACTATGCCGTTTGTATGGTTCTATCATGCTTGCTATGTGCCACCAGGGAAACTCATGCAAAAGGCAGTGAACTTAAGAAAGGAATCTGAGACCTGTAAATATTGCTCCTGAGCAGACCTAAGACAATATATTTAGGAATGAGTCTAGATTTCAGGTAGAAGCTAACGTACAGGATTTCACTGAGTGTTAGAAAGAAATCAAAATGAATTTGTTGTAAAAGTATTCCAACAACTTTAAACTGAAGCCACAACTGCCTTGTTGAACAAAATCAAACAATAGAAACCATCAAAGAAAGTCGAATGGTTTCCACTACAAATACCATTACAAACCGTTTAAAACTAATTACCATTATTGGTCCTTAATGGTATCCAATAGACATAACATGTCACCAATAGAAGGCAGCAAATTACCAGTAGAGACCCACAGGGACCATTACAGTTTCCATTAAGACCAATATAATTTCCATTATAACCATTAATAGAATAGAAAAACAGAAATAGTTGAACGATCCTTATAACACATCCAAACGTACGGTATGCATGGCTCAGAAAAGACCAGCTAGCAAACCTTTAGAATTTACTTTAAGGTTATTGAAGGTTGTTTAAATCCAGCTAATCTAACCAAGTACAAGCGAATGAAATGTTAGCTGTGTTCAGCTGATCGTGAGCTCTAATACATAACATGTAATCGATATTTTACTTTTAAAGGTATTTCCAGGTTTTAAAACGGTTACCAAACATTTCTCAGCTGTTGCGAGTCACTTACAAATCTCCTAAGTGGCCTTTTGATGCTTCAGCTTCAAAAAACGTCGACAGATAAAGCTAGCGCTGCCGCTAACCTGAAGTGGCTGCTAAGCAGTGACTGAAGGGCAAAGAAAGTAATACAGGGCATTTCAGGTCATTTAAAAAACATAATATAATCATTAATCATTCATTAAAGGGTAATGAAGCGTTCCACGGTATCAATTCATAACTGATACAGTCAGATTTACCTCAGAATTTACACGGAAAAGTGTACTCTGTGGTAAACGTGTCTCCTGACACACACGTTTGTCACGGCGTGTCTGGAAAAGGACGAGTAAACTTTCACGAGTGTAGTCGTCCTTTTCCAGTTCGTGTTTTCATAATAATATTTCAGATGAGATCAAGGATCCAGACTGACGTCTCCCTGTGACTCAGCATCACAGAAACAAGCTGTACTTCTGTCACACAAACAACAAACAACAAACAACAAACAGGCAAGAAAGCTAAACTCCCACTCGTCGCCTCGGCAGATTTTTCCTCTCTCTGTCTGTCTCACTTTGAAGCCGAGTGTGTGTGTGTGTGTGTGTGTGCATTGTCTCGCCGCGAACAGATCTTTGGGACACAAACACTTCCCTATGGCCAATACTGCAGCAAGAGGAAGAGAGAGAACGAGAACAGAGCGTGAGGGAGTACGAGTGAGCGTGAGAGTAGAGGCCCTTGCACACGAACAAAAGAGTTTTTGGTAGGAATACAACAAATACGAAAGAAAGAAAGACTGTTTTACAATAAAAGCACGTCCTAAGGTGTTTCACTCCTCTCACACGACCAGAGTTTTCCAACAAGCGTTTTATTGATTAAAGAAAAACCCGTTGTCATTTTTATCCATGAAGAGTTGCATTCATTATGGTTACATTTATCATCCGTCAGTTATGCATTTAGTGTGCAAGACCAGGCATATGTGAAAAGGAGAAAAGAAGGGACAACAGGGGAAAACATGAGAGGAAATGTAAATTCGAATCTCAGATGATTTAGTACTTATTAAGGCTTTTAACGTGTCAATTTGGACAACTTTTCAAGGAGCCACAGACACAGATTTCAGTGTTTCAGCGGGGAACGCACACCTGTGCCTCGTCTCCTGTCTGGCACAGTCATGCTTTTGTAGGTTTTATCTCAGATCTGTCTCTCTCTCTCTCTCTCTCTCTCTCTCTCTCTCTCGCTCTCTCTTTCACATGCACACACACACACACACATACACGTGACACACGTGTCTCCTTTACAGTAATGGGAGATCCATCTCTATTTTTTTCCCTTTACTATCTCTCTCTCTCTCTCACACACACTCACATTTGCATCCCTCCTGTTTTCCGAAAGATAAAGAGAGAAAAACAGATCGTGAGCAAGTCACAGGG
>NC_071283.1:10338098-10370598 GCF_023375685.1 Ictalurus furcatus
AAGTTCACACACAGGACGTTGGGCTTGGTGCCAAATGTTTGGTTAGTGTGGTCTGGGCTTTAGTTGCTGAGGCTGGAGTCTGGCAATGGATTAAATTGATCTGATATTAGGCATTAATATAAACATTTCATTAATGTGGTGGTGTTGGCTTAGAGCGCTTTTATAATCTGGACTTTTACAGTCAGTGCAAAACAACTGGTGGGACTAAAGTCTATTTAGTTAATCGGCTTTAGAACCTGTAAATATTACACAAAACTAAATTTGGCTAAAGCTCATGAACGATCTCGAATGACCTGGATGTGTATCAGTGTATCGGATGAGTAGCAAGGAGTATAGAGTCAAGATTTCCCTTAGTGCCTGATGTACTGCTAATATGTTATACCTTGTGATTTTTAAAAATAGAATGAGAGTAACGGTAAAAGAGAACATAAAGAAGCTTACATTTTTCTTTCAAACAGCATATCCGTATCTCTTTGATGAATAAGGTTCCAGAATACACATCTTGGACTCATGATTATTCCGTTTCTAGACACCCCCCTTGTTCGTAATGTATCGTGTTGCCTTCTTGAGCATCAGTGAACGTTTGCACCTTTTGTACTAGTCATGTACGAGTCCCTCAGTTGTCCTCAGTGTGAAAAGACGGATCTCAACATCATATAATCGCTGTTGGTAAGGGGTGAAATATGCAGAAGATGCTGGAAAAGTAAAGAAGTGCAGGACCTGGAGGATTTTTCTGAAGAACAGTGGGCGGTTTAACTGCCCAGGACAAACAAGGGACTCATGAAGAACTCTCAGAAAACATAAAAACAGTCGTCGATCATACAGGTAACGACACACAGTATTAAGAATCGAGCGTGTGTAAACTTTTGAACTGGTTCATCTGTGTAAATTCAGTTAGCATTGTGTCTTGTGGACTATATGTAAACATTTGTTATGTGAAATAGTTTATTCAGGGCGGAACTAAATAAAAAACAAAATGCAATTATTAACATTTTGCAGATTCTGCAAGGCGTATGTAAACATATGACTACTGCACACTGCACTTTACATAACTGCATCAGTCGCTTTATACTATGGAACTCGTTTTTGCTGCCAGTATTGCTGCTATACTTGTGCTGCTACATTACACAATAGCTTACAGTTTACAGTCCATGTTTACAGTTTACAGTCCATGTTCTGTGTATCTACTGTCCTGTGTATTTATTGTTTTGCACTCATCTGAAACTGTTGTATATTTGCAGTTTATGTAGTATTGCGTACTGTTCGGTGTTGCACCATGTTCCTGAAAGAACCGTCATTTTGTTCCAATGTATACACGCTATATAGAGGAATGACAATAAAACCCCACTTGAATTGAGGTCAGTAATGAATAGGAATATGAATGAATGCATGCCATATGTGTTTTATCATGATTAGAACTTTATTAATTTTTTTACTTGCAAACATGTACGAGACAAAAGAGAAGACGGATATCAAGTACTATATCTATACATATGCATAAAATAAATACATTTCTTTAAAAATGATCAGCCTTACAATGCAAATCAAGGTGTAAGAATGGCCCAGTCAATCACCTGACTTTAATCCAATTGAACAAGATTTAAAGACAATATGTTTAGAAGAATGGACCAAAATCACACCTGAATACTGCGGCCGATTCATTTCCTCATACAGGAAGTGTCTTGAAGCTGTCATTACAAACAAAGGCTTCTCCACTAAGTATTAAATAAATTTCAGTTAGTGTGTTCAATACTTTTTTCCTGTGTCATTCCGCTTTATTACACATAACTTTATTTATGGACTTTAATTTTGTGAATTCTTTATATTTCCAGGTTTCTTGAGTTAATACTGATGTCTGGTGAAAATTTCATGTGAATAGCCTCATTGGAAATATATTTACTGAAAGACTTTTGACATGTTCAATACTTATTTCCCCCGCTGTATATAGCCTATTGTATATTTGCTCTTGCTCTTGCATAAAATTTATTAATGAATTTATTAAGCAAAGTGTAATTATGTACAGTAATTTAATTGTGTTATTTATTTATTTATTTATTTATTTATTTAAGTGGGCGATCTAATAAGAACGTTTAAAAAAAAAAAAAAAAAAAAACCACGTACAGGTGCATCCTGTCTAATTAATATAGGTTTTGTGCATGACTGCTTGTGTAAATAAAGGCTATGTTGACACAACCTTCTTTATTATTATTATTATTAATCACATATAACTTGAACCTGTGTTTTCTGAAGCTAAGCGGGAAAAAAAAATCTAAATCACATACAACGTATTATTCATTCATTCAGCATTTTGATTTCTTTATGGCAGTTGAGGTGTTTCCTTTGTGTTGAAGACCTTTATGCGATTTTCAGTCAAATACATTTTCCCATCATTACAGTTCATTATTGTTATTGTTTATAAATCAAACAGTAAAAATAGGCTGAAATCTGTAAATATTTGATTTGTATATATAGTATATATTCAGTATATAATTGAATATATAGTTTCATTCGATTCTGCTTGGTCAGAAGGTATTGATTCATTTTCTCAATGATTCATTTCATTTTCCAGCAGTAGTTCCAGCAGCAACCCTGCTGAAAAAAAACAACAAAGAAGAATAGAATAGAATAGAGAATTTGTAACGGTTTTAATGGTTATAATGGGAATCGTATTAGTTTTCAGGGAAACTGTAATGGACCCTGTGGGTTTCTACTGGTAATTTGTTGCCTTCTGTTGGTGGCATGCCATGTACCATTAAGGACCAACAATGATAATGGTTTTAATGGTTAACACGTGATGGTTTGTAATGGTATCTGTAGTAGAAACCATTAGAATTTCTGTAATGGTTTCTATTGTTTCTTTTTCAGCAGGGAATGCAAATCACTGGTTTATATTAATCTGCTAATTGTATAACGTTATCTTACATGGGTGTATGCGGACACTCCATGAAAAATTGTTGATATGGTGAATGTTTCTGTAAAGAGATGTTTATTTATCATTTTGGAAGGAGTCTCCAGTGCCAAGGCTTTGTATATTCAAGTTGTCCAACACAGGAAAGTCTGAGTAACATCAATAGGTGTATTTTTTTTTTTTTTGTCATTTTCAACTTCAAAGGAGAGGAAAAAAGAGAGGCTGGTTGAGGGAATGACAGTTTATAGCTGCTACAATGTAAGTCAATTGTTTTGCAGAGGTTGTACACCATGAAATGTAACAGTAAATGGATAAAAAGTATGATCTCTTCTGGGTCTTGAAAAATAATCAACTTTGGGGTGGTAACAGTACAATATCTCTGCTTCACTTCAGGCCATATCACACCACCACACATTACATCATAAAGTGGTGTATTCTTTATTTCTCACATATATTCAAAAACAAACCTTTTTTATCACACTGTCTTGGTAACCACTGATCTCTAACCGTGTTTGCACCAAAAAATAACCAGTTTCATTGCCTCATTTGTTTGTTTTTTTCCAAGACTAAGATGAGTCTTGATGAGAGCAGCTTGTTGCAATTCAGTATAATGGAATATATTAAACTATATTCAAATATATATTCCTGTGCTGCTGTGTCGGACGTAGGAGGTTTACGAAAACCCAAATACTCGTGTCTGTATACTCAGACATAAAGTTGGTCACCAACCATTCTCTGATTTCCTACAGATTTTTAAAACAACAATTTTATCTCAGTACACAGCATTTTCTTTTCATCAGCTCAAGGGTATAGCTGCCGAGCAAAGCAAAGCGTTCAATCTGTCTGTGTCTAAGAAAGGAAAACAAAGGGAACAGGCTCCACATTTTGCAGCACGGGTTAGACGCCAAGTTACAATTATGAGTCTTTAGACGATAGAAGAATGCGCCGGGGGTGCCAATACTTTTGCTGTCAGCACAGAATTCAAATCTATGGATATGCCATTTGGAAACACCCCAAATCCTGTTAAATAACAAATGATGGTTGCACATTGGAACTTGACTGGTGCTTACATTTTGTGCTGCAAGCAGTTTAGGCTTCGAGTCATGACAACAGGAGAATGAGCAGGGGGTGCCAATACTTTTTTCCTCTCATCATGACATTCAAACCTCTTGATAATGCAGATTGGAAATGGCCCTCCTCCTTCAACTGGTACACTGTTTAACAGCAGAAAATATTTGCACAGTGAAACATCGTTGGCTCTTATATCTTGTGATGCGAAGAGTTTGGGTCTAGAGTCTTGATTTCTAGTCGATAGACAACAGAACATGTGTGAGGGTGCAAGTACTTTTACTCTCATCATGAAATTCAAATCTCTGGAAATGCAAATTGGAAACGCCTCAACTTCCACTGGTATGTTATTTAATAACAGAAGATATCTGCATACTGGATCGTGATTGGCTCTTATTTTTTATGATGTAGAAAGCTCTTCAATACAAACCCGGATTTGAAACGAACTCGAGAGGATTTATTCATCAATAACATGTACACAGAGAAAAACAATCCTGCTAAATCTTTGAAAACATCTCGATTACTATTGAAGTGTTCAGTCAGTTTCGAGGCAAATTCCTAATGTTGATCAATGCGAGTGTGAAGTTTTCTTCCCACTAGGTGACATTTTTCCCTTCACGGTTGCACCCGCCTATAAATATTATGTGTGACACTCCAGTGGCTGAAAAATCAATCCAGTTTTTTTTTTTCCCTGAGTCAACCGTTATTAACTTTCCATTCTTCCGTTGTGTGCCTTCTGCTTTTTTTTTCCAGTCAGTTAGCCCTTTTATTCCCATTACCTGCAGTCTGATTACATATCGACTTGCACGGCTTATCATCACGATATTGGCGCGCACACTGAGATAGCATGTTATATTCAGTAAATGGAGACCGAAATGTAAGTCATTATATAAGAAACTATTCGTGTGTTTGCGTCTTTGCTTAGAAATGGACGATATTACATACTAAGCAGTGTGTGTGGGCTGGTTTTCATGATGAAGGCGGCTCTCTGCTCTCTTAGATTGTCTCCAATATAAACAGCGTGCAAGCTTGTTGACCCCGCAGTCGATACAGTGCCTCATCAACCATTATTCATCATGCGTAAACGTTTCGAAACCGAATGAACGTCTCAACGATCCGTCCGTCCCTTTGGAAGACGATCCGTCCGTCCCGTTTTCATGCTATATTCTTTTTGAAGAAAAGGAATTACAGGGATTTGGCAACAAGCTGCACAATAATCTTCGAAAAGCTATGTTTTTTTTTTTTCCAATACACAGGCAAGTTAAGGGGTGTATTGATTTGAACTGTACGAGCAAAATGGAGAATAAAAGGAGGCAGAGCTGAGCAAGAGATATCAGGGGGATTAGAGTCGGGAGCGGAAATGAATTAGAGTACAAATAAAAAAACATTATGAATGTTTGACAGTGTTACTGAGGGCGGGATTATTATATAGCGAACTCTATATTTCTGTGTATATAAAGTGTGTATGTTGAAGGCAACGAGGACGATCGTGTCAAGCTGACAGCAGTGCTAGGTTCCTCAGGGCAATGCGCATTCACAGAGCACTGTTGGATAAGAAAAGCATCACTATTGTGTCATGTTGGAACAAAAGCATCCATTCAGTGCCATCTGTGCTTTATTCTATATCCCAACTCTACACAATAATGTATATCTCCAACACCCAGAACACAAAAAGCCTGAAGTGTGTTGAATCGCAACTCCGGCTGCAGGCATCTGCAGTGCCATTCAGTTTGTTTACCAGATGTCAATTTGTGGAAAAGAGAGCGGTTTTGAAGGAGTGGAGGTACTGACGTGTTTTCTCTTGAGGCATACCAGCTCAGTCTTCATTGATTTACTGCTGCCTATGACCAATCTTCTCTGCCTACAATATATACTGAATCCAGTCATGGCTTTTATAAAAGTGCTCTTATCACTTCCCAAAAACTTTTATTACATATAAATGAATCCCCAGAAAAAAAATATTGATTCATTCATTCAACAACTATACTATCCTGGCCAAAGTAAATGGTGGCTAGATAGAGGGATGGAGGGGTAGATGGATGGCTAGAGGAATGAGTGAATAGAAGCATAGATGGATGAATGGATGGATGGATGTAGGTGGGAATACACCCCGGATGGGACGCCAGTTTATTGCAGCCCAGTATTATACTATATTCAGGACCTATAATGGGTTCTTTGGCTTGTTCCTCTGGGAGAACCCTTATGTAGAACTATACATGAGAATGGGTACTATTAGAAAATGAGTAGAAACCTTTAAGAAGCAAAGCAGTCAAATTTCTAAAGAACCCTTGAGAAATCCATTTAGGTGTTTGAGGTATGGATGATGAAACTGATGGATGGATGGCTAGATGGAGGACTAGAGGGGTACATGGATGAATAGGTAGATGGATGGCTAGAGGGATGGGTGAATGGAAACTGATGGATGAATGGATGGGTGGATGGAGAGATGGATCAACAGATGGATGGATGAATGGATGGGTGGAAGGATGGAGGGATAGATGAATAAATATGGAGTAAAAGATTTAACACCGATAAATTATTCCCAAATGGAGATAAGGTTCACTCCAGCAATAGAAAAAGGATGTGTTTAAATGGAGAATTATGGCAGGAATTTAACATACTGGTTACTTTTATTCATTCATTCGTCCATTCATTCGTTCATTTCCTCTTTTCCTTCTGCTTTTCCTCGTACGGGTTGTGGTTGCAACAGCCTGAGAAGGTCAGCTAAGACTTCTCTTTATCCCTGGCTACAGATTCCAGCTCCTCATCTATGGGTGGTGGTCGTAAAAAATAAGGTTGTGGAAATGAGGTTCCTCCACAGGGTTACTAGGTTTACTTTCCATAACAGAGTGAGGGGCTCGACACTCTGGGAGAGCCTCAGAAATAATGCCCCCTGGTCAACTCCTGCTCGAGCTGTATCAGGCCCAGCTGGAGAGACTGTATCTATAGGTGGAAATATTTTTTTTTCCCATTAAAACTCGCCCATAAATCAAGAATCATTTAATAGACCAGTCTAATAATAATAAACTTGTATTCAACAGAGTTAATTATTAAATTGACTTGCTGCTATCAGTCTTTATTATCTGATATATTATATTCTAATCAAATCAAATACTGTGTCTTAAAAGTGATATTAAATGTAAATGTTTCTGACAGGCACTAATTAGAGCTGAGTTCTTTCTGTGGCTGGAACTCAAATGGTAAACCATAAAAAGTGCACATTTCCACATTCACTCTTATTGTTTCCTCTGCTGCTCAAACTGTTCGAACCGTTTAACTATATACTTGTTTACAGTCGAATATACATTAATAGATTTTATATCACAAATTTATTTAATGAACTCAAACCACATTCTCCCATTTACCATAACAGAAAGTAAGAGCACTGTGTCAGCATGTCTTTCAACAGGGAAACTCGAACAAGTAAAACATTATGAATGTGAGATAAAGGAAGTGGGCGGGGCTTCCAGGGGTGTCAGTTCATATTGGAGAGTTCAAAACACCTGCAAAATATTTAAGATTAAATCTTGAATATATATATATATATATATAATTTAAGATGGTTATGATATCACCATGTAGTGATTTCCACTTACCATTCATTAACGGCGAATGATGATCGGCCGAGCTTGCGCAAAACTAGTAAGGCGAATATTTACATGGAGTACATCGTTTCTCTTGAAGGAACGTTATACGCCTTTTTGATGATTTGTGTCTCGTTTGAAGCAATGAAAATGTTTTAGTGTAACATTGCATAACATCGCTAAAGCAGCATTTGCAAAGTGACTATCACATGTCAGCAATGACAGGATATATATTTAACCATAGCCTTAATTCCTAGCTTATCTGACATTAAAAGCCATCTTTGAGACAATTCGTTTGGTGAAAGGTCTGTAAAAATATGGACAGCAGAATTTACGCAAAAAACGTATGCAACTCTACGTAAGGTTAATGTTGGCGGTGGGGCAGGGTTAATGTCCGTACCTTTTCTAATGACTTAATTTGTATGAAATTGAACTAAATCCAATCCACACTTCTGACCTTCATCCCAATCTAAATTTCCAATGAGACCAGATTTGACAGCAGCATATGTGAGTGGAGTTTCTTTAAAGCATCACTGCACAAAGATGGTTGATAAATGGCAGAGTAAGCATCACTTTGAACTCTGTTTTTGTAAACTGCTTTGAATCGATCAGATCCGTAGACGCTATGAATGCCTGAGCACATCCTCCGACTGAAATTTACACAAGTTCACCAAACAATAAGCTTTTTCCGTGCTGCATAAATAATGAAAAACAGGCACAATCTGTTCAGAAAAGAAAAAAAAAAAGGTATGCCAATGACAAGCGCGAAACATACAGCTCTGGGATTTAAAGCAGTGTTAAAATGGAGCTTGACAAGGAGCCGTGAACTTTCAAAGCCCACTGTGAATTTAAGTGAGCCACCAAGGCACACACTCTGGGTTGTGAAATATTAAACCCAAAAGGGCAGAACACATAACCTGAATTCAGATTCACTGTGCTCCAGACTGCCCCAAGAACCATAGTTCAGCCTGTCGCAATTCCCTGAAACCTTTAAAGGGCACGTGGGCTATGTGATCCGTAAATAACCACGCGTCTTATCTTCACTGATGATGTGACTACCAATGGATGGATTCGGAAAAGCGTCTAGAGAATCTTCTTAGAACCGAGCGAATATGATAAAACTTCAGTGGTTCAGCATTGTACCTTGAGCTGTGATACAGTTCCAAGGCTAAACAAGTAGAGTATTCTTGACAGGCCGAGTCAATCATCTCAACTCAAGATAAAAAAAATAATAGGAATAAAAATCAACCAACTGTAATGGATATGAAGTGAACATGATCATATTATTCATGGTTTCACTGTTTATAAATAGTCCAATGGTTCCTTCAAGGTTCATCTAATATATATGTAAATATGCTGAAATGGAATCTTCTATGTTGCACTTTGGCGTTATAGTAATTGGTTTATTTGGGATCTTGCACCGTGACATTCGTTCATTCCTGCACCGTCGTTCACATATTTTTAAAAAATAAATAAATAAATAAAAACATCAAAATATATTTTCTAATTTAGCCCAACACACCTGGAAAGACAGCAAGCGAGCAGGATATTAGCAACAAGCTGAAATATCGATGACAGATCATTGAGCACGGGGGAGAGAGACAGCCATCAGCAGACGCGGCATCGTAAACGCAAACAGCCGTTCTGTTTTACACTTCCCTGGCAAGATCGATGCTTAATTTAGCAATCTCGCCATAGAGTGACGATTTCCTGAGAAAATTGCACCACGAGACGTGTCGGCGTGAATAAACTGGATAGCAAACAACCCTGAGGAATTTGTGTGTATGCGTGACTGAGGAAAAGTTTGGTTTTTTTTCTCTTGTGATTGAAATACAAAATTGTCCCATCAATCAATGTGTAAATAAAACCTGATAAGGTGTGCTGTTAGAGGAAAATAATCAATGATGCAGTGGTGTTACGCGGCCCAACATGAACCACCGCGGAGATGTTTCTTTTTCCTACCGTATAGCAACGCATCCCGAAATGTTTTATCGCTCTTATACAACAGCCAAATCTTGCCAATCCTAACCATTTTTTTTTATTGGTTAAAGAACATCCATCCATTTTCTATACCGCTTATCCTACTGGGTCGTAGGGAATCTGGAGCCTATCCCAGGGGGCATGGGGCAGAAGGGCAGGGTACACCGTGGACGGGGTTCCAATCCATCGCAGGGCACAATCACATACACATTCACACACCTATTCATACACTACGGACACTTTGGACATGCCAATCAGCCTACCATGCATGTCTTAGGACTGGGGGAGGAAACTTGAGTAACCGGAGGAAACCCCCGCTGCACGGGGAGAACATGCAAATCTGAACCCCTAACCCTGGAGGTGTGAGGCGAACGTGCTAACCACTAAGCCACCGTGCACCCATTGGTTAATGAACAGCACGTCATAATTTTTATCCATTTATAGTTACATTTATTGTTGTGGAACATCTGCAGCACAGGTTATTTACTTTATAACAGCTATATACAGTTGCTCCCTCACCAGCCAAAAAAGAAAACAAAAACTGTAGCTTGTCAAAGACCTGTGCAATATGATATCGTAGTCATTATAGATTATTTGTTTTTGTATGTTTTGTATTTTCTTGATATTTTCTTATTGTGAAAAGTGCCTTGAGAAGTTGCTTTAAAGCCGCTATAAAAAAAATTTAATGTATTATTATTATTGTTATTATTATTAGTAGTAGTAGTAGTAGTATTGTTGTTATTATTATTATTATTATTGTTAGTATTATTATTGTTATTATTATTATTGTTATTATTATTGTTATTTTCTGAGATATCATCAGTATCGTTAGTATTTTTTTAAAAATACTAACTAAATAATTAGAAATGAAAGGTAGCTAGTTAGGTTTAGAGTTTTTGTAGACATTAAATAAAACTCTCATCAATCTCGGTTTAACGGTTATTTATTTTTACAGTTTGACATGAGATGAGATCAATTATATATAGTGATGCATCTCATGTATCATACAAATGTCTTTAAGTATCATGATGTGGTACTTTGGTCCTATCTCTCAGCCCTAGCTTGCCTTGTTACTGAGAAATCTCAAAGTGTAAAGGAGTCCGTCCTGAAAACTTTCCTGTGGCACAAAATGTACAGAATTTTAGAGCTTTACTTTTGAAGTCTACTTACACCTGACCGTGTATGTTGTTATTACAGAAACAAGCACGTTAATACACACCCGTGATTTGCCTTGCAGCTGGAACTGCTCTCAGAGCTGCTGTACTACTGTACAAAATGATGCTGCATTCGAGGCGAACTTGCAACTTGTAATTCCCGGTAAAAACAACCCGAAATACCTGACATTTCAACGTGTCAACTTGGGGTACCAGTTCCGTCGCTGTTTACAGAGTGATGTCAAACCAGCATGGCCGCTCACACTATGAACAATCCATCTTCTCTAGTTTTAAATGTGTTTATAGCAATATTGGCTTTATATACAGACATCGTACTTATATACAGCAAATCTACAACATTGACCGTACTCATCGCTGTTTTGAGAACATCAGAGTTATCACTAACTTTAGCCTTGTTGCTAAGCTACTCCTTACTGTCCGCTGTTGTTGCCGTGCTGCAGTTTCAGTCCAAACTGTTGCATGAATGTTTGACATCCACTATAAAAAACTCAGGCCTGTAACTCTAAAAGTGCACTTAAAGTAGCTTTATTAGCGCTTTACATGTTCCTACAGAGTAAAGAAAAGACACGCTTTCGTGAAGGCGTCCATGTTTTGTTTTGTTTTTCCCCTACTTTGCGCGTCAAACTTGTAGGGGTGGGAGATGACAGTATTACACCTGGCACTTCGAAGGTGCCACAAACGCAGTGTTTATCCACAGCTCTCTAAGGGCCGATCCGAATCGAGAGGTAACGCGAACGAAAAAAAACAAGCAAACAAAAAAAAAAAGTCCTCCTCTGATACGACCCGGTTAACGACAAATTACAACTAAACACATAATACTGCGCTTTCTTCCTCGCCATGACCGCACCAATCAGAAATAACATTTCCCACGATGCCACTATATACAGTAAAACATCAATAACGGTCACAACACCCTTCCCAAAAGCAGCTCAAGTCCTCTTAGTGTTCCTGTGCTAAAAGTTCCCATGCGGCTTGCCTTCCACATAGTGCACAAGTCGATGGTGGCCATATTAAAAGCTCGATCCATCTGACAAAAAGCACTGGATAGTTTCCCGAGTGTTACCTTTCTTTTCCCAGACATCTAAAACACCAGACACAACCGGGTTCAATTCTGCATTCACACATTTCATTGACAGAAATCCGCCCACGCGGTTTCTGACTCATGCTTTCCTCTGCCAAATTGACCACCTTGCAGTGAAGGCAGTTTTATTACACTGAAGATATGATCCATCCTGCCTCTATCTGCTAGCCGAGGGCCATAACTGCTGTTCTCGCTGTTCTTGGGTGTGTCAGTGTGAGAATTTCTCTCTCTCTCTCTCTCTCTCTCTCTCTCTCTCTCTCTCTCTCTTACCTCTTCTATGCACAATGTGAAGCCACATACATCTAAAAACTACATAAGATAGAGTGTCTTGGTGGACTTTAAGCAAAATAATTTTATTTACAGACCTGAACTCACATTCTAGCATGGAGCGATCATAATACCACGGCTGTTTCCTGTTTTTATCCTCTCACCTTTTTCCTCTCTTTCATTTTTTCCGCTCTAAATAATGCTGAGCGAGTGGAATACAGAAGCCGCCCCCTAAACGAGCACCAGCGATCCAAGCGATCAAACATTTTTACAGCCACACTACTCTTCATATGAAAAGAATCGTATTTTATGTGCCGTCCCATATTAACCATATTAAATTATTAAAGCCTCTCCTGCATGCTCTGGGTTCCGGCGTGTGTTTTATGATGCAGTACTTTATTTTATTTTTTTATTATTAAATGAAGAATAACAAGACAAAACTTGAAATGTCTCTAATTAATACCATGGCGAAGAGGCATTAGTGAAATTAATTAGATGAGTATAGAGAACACTCTGAGGCCCGTGCGGTATTAACGACGGCCCCTGAAATAGGAAATTAATTAACAGTGTCAGACAGGCTGAAATATCCTGACTGACAGAAAACTATTCTTATACATTTCTCCCTGTGAAGTCTGAAGAGACGCTGATGAAGAGACAAGCACTAAAAATATAAAACAATATTGTATAAGCGGTCAAAAGGCAACGGGCGAGAACTGTAGCCACGCAAAGCAACCGATTAGCCGTGCTGTTTGTCTTCTGCAAAAAAGTTGTACTCGAACACACCCTGAATTCAACAGATGGTCGACACGCACGTGCGTTCTGAACAAATGGGGGCGGGGGAGGGAGGGGGTCATTCTTCTCCATACCAGAAGGGGGCAGTGGTCTGTATTATGAGAAAATAGAAAACTGGAAATAATGTCCTGACAAGGCCTGTCCCAAATCACACTCGTGGATTGAATAGGGAGCTACCAGTATCACCATCTCGACCATTTTGACCTAGAAGTTAGTGTGGGTGTATGTGGTTTGGAAAGAAAGAAAGAAACAAAGAAACAAACAAACAAGTGAAGAAGGTAGGAAGGAAGACAGAGGGATAGTAAAATACAGACAGATGAAGGAAGAAGGGAATGAATGACAAAGAAGGAAGGAAGGAAGGAAAATAGAGAGGAAGCGTGAGAAGCAAGAAAGAGACAGATAAACAACGGAAGGAAAGAAGGATGTGAGACACGAGAGAGATAAAAGATAGAGAAAGAAAGAAAGTAAGAAAGAAAATGAAATCAAGGAAGGTAGGAAGGAAGACAGAGGGATAGTAAAAGACAGACAGAGAAGGAAGAAGGGAAAGAGGGACAGAAGGAAGGAAATAGACAGAGGAATAGAGAGAGATAGAAGAAGACAGATATATAAAGGAAGGATGGAAGGAAGGCAGAGAACTAAGAGACAGATATAAAATGTAAGATGTAAAAGAGATAGGAAAGAAAGAAAGAAAAGAGGAGGGCAGGAAGTAAGGACAGAGAAGAGGGGAGACAAGGATAATAAGATAACAGATAAAGGGAAAAAAACAGACTGAATGGAGACAGAGTGAAAAACTAGAAAGCAGTTAAGAGGAAAAGAGAGAGGTGAAAAAAATACAGAGAAAGCAATTAAGACGAGGCATTAGTAAAGAAGGGTGAGTGCAAGGGAATAAGTAGGAGTGAGAAAGGAGAGTGAGAAAGAAAAGATAGATGTGGAGAAAGGAAGCAGAAGTGAGAAAGAGAGTACTGGTTAATGGTTCTAGCATTCTAAAAGTGACGTTCTTGGAACCTTCTGTAACGGAGAAACACTTCAATATACAACTGAAGCACACTGAAGGGTTCTAAACATTATTTAAAGGAATGCAAGCTGAAGGCTGTAACTGTAATGTAGTAAAATGTAGATGAAACTGCTTTCACTTGTATGTAGATGATCCTCCGTTAGAACAGGTTCCAGGTTTAAAGGTTCTTCTTTAGAAATGTAGACTGGATAACCATCCAGGGAGGACCTGAGGGAACCTTGGTTTTGTTTTAGGATGGCAGGAGAAAGATCGAGACCAAGAAGAAAGGGGACCATTAGTGGTTAGCATGCTTGCCTCACACCTCCGGGGTTTGGGGTTCGAATCCCATCTCAGCCTTGTTTCATCCGTGTACTCAAGTTTCCTCCCCAAGTCCAAAGACATTATTGGGGTTGTAGGCCAACTGGTATTTCCAAATTGTTCATACTGTAGTGTCTGAATGTGTGTACTATTGTGCCCTGCAATGTGTTGGCACCCCGTCCAGGGTGTCCCCCGCCTTGTGACCCGAGTTCCCTGGGATAGTCTCCAGGCTCCCCTCCCCTACGACCTTGTGTAGCATAACTGGTATGGAAAAAAGATGGATGGATGGATGGATGCTCTGATTGGCTCAGATGGCCAATCAGAGAACACTCTCGCTTCCGGTCGCCGACGACGATTCCTTTTTCGCTATTGGCTGAACAGGCACTGGCTATTATGAATGATACGGAAAACAAAACAAAAGCTACAGCCAATAATTGACTTAAAAAAATCTTTTTATTTTAATTACAGACGTCTTCTTGTAAATGGTATTCCAGCTTGTACTCCCACCCAAAATCCAGTAACACACACACACACACACACACACACACAGATACCTTCCTTCCCTCATTTGCTCTGGATGTCTCTCTTTCTTTCTTTTTTTTCTTTCGTTCCCCTGTGTGGCTAAATCCATTCATAGCCCAGCGTGTGTCAGACTCACATTATGAAAAATGTGTGTCACTTTGGAGAGTCGCCGTCTTCTTCTACCAGCCTGTGGGGCCTTATCTCATACCATCACTCTACATCTCCTTCTCCCTCTCTGCCCCTTTCTCTCTCAGTCATAAAATATATATATATATATATATATATATATATATATATATATATATATATATATATATATATATATATATATATATGCTACACAGGCTGATGATAAAGGTGTTGCCAGACATTTATGCCTGAAGGGAATGGTTTGAAGAGACTCAGAGAGACTGCTTTCCTTCTACTTACTGCCACACGTTATACTAAAGTATTTCCCTTTGTGTCCTTTTAATAGTCGTCCACATGCACAACGTCTACCTCCACCGCAGTAATCAGGCTCTTCCAGGAATAGGTGTGGGTATTGTGATTTAGGGCGGTTCCATGGTGGAACTGCCGGGGTCTGGATGCTTGGACAACAACATAAACGCCCAATCCTCCACCGCATTATGGAGTCTGGGCAATATCACTCATACGGACACTGACAAAGAGGACGAAGCGGGAGTTAACCTCAGGCACAGCAGCCAGATTCAACACCATGATCCATGAACCCACAAGGGCGTTCCTCAATTTCGGTACTTTTCGAAAGTTTGTGCGGTCCAGGAAACAGATCTCTGATCCGTTTCATTTCATTTGAACTCGGGTGTGCACCGGAGCCTGGGGAATTCTCGATTCTGATTGGCCAGAAAGTGTTAATCAAGTAAAGAATTAACGCATGATATATTCTACAAAAATAACCTACACCAAGCCGAACCCTGAGTGGATTATTTCCATACAACCGCGCTGTCGATCAGACAGTCAACCATTACAATGTTTTATTTCTTAATGAACGACACTTTTTTGTGGAACGTCCAGGAAACAAGTTAGTTCCTGTTATCACTTACGTTATAGCAACGATAAACACGAACATCACCAGCATCACTTTTTCTCTTCCTCTCTCTTACAAACAAAAAAAAAACGTGGCGTGTCATATTCCTGATAAACCAGAAAGCTTATAAACTCCTTACCTTAAGCCTTTACCAAGAAGCCCTGCTGACTGCTTCCATAAACAATAAATAAACCAAAACTGCTAACAAGAAACTTCAATAATTCAATGATCCTTTGTTAAAAAAACAACTTTTTTTTAATCTGTTTATTATTAGTCTTAGATTATGTGCAGCATCTGCCATACAAGTCAGCCGCTCTGACAATAGATCAAAATCGCAGGTTTGCTATCAAGATGGCTATCGATATCGGCTGATGCTCAAGGTTTCCGTGTCAGTGTCGGAAAAGAAACAGCGGTGTCGGGGCATCTCTAGTGTTTCACGAGAAGATGTTTCGTGTTTTCGGAACGAGTCTCCAGTGTCAGCGCTTTACGACAGTCAGTTTTCCGAAATGGGAACATGGGCGGAAATGTCAGGATGGAAGGCTTTGCAGTTTCTCAACGTTAAATGCTAACTAGATTGGGCTAAAAATAAATGAATGTGCTGTTCATGAATAAATGTTGGGAAATTGTTGTGGTATAAGAAGAACAAAACACTTCAAGAAACATGCTTTTACAGGAAAACAATCAACTTCCTGGTACTTTGTGTTGGGTGGGAACTCATTGATTGTTTTCCTTTCACAGCATGTCCTGTTCTGGAGTATTTTTCCTGTTTCTTGTCGTTTATATCTTATATAATTGATAGTCCAAATCTATCTGCTTGTTATATTAAAAAATATACATTCCAAGACCATTTCCGTAGGTACACAATGTACCCTGTCCATCAACAGAAAGGGACCACAATAGGTCTACTGCTGACCGGATATTATTTATAGGATATATATATAGGAGACCGTTCTCAGTAAAGCAGTGACACTGATACTGTAGTGTCCTGTACAGTATGTCGCGCTGGGAAGACTGTATTAAGCACGGCAGCATAGAAAAAAAGAAAAGAAAAGTGCTGCACACCAACAAGCTACTGAGAAGTACACAAAACGAACGACTTTGCAGTGTAAATACACTTACAACGCATCCGACCCATTCCTATCTTTATTAATGACTTCACACTATCAAATTAACATCTTTAAGACCAGCGTTCAGTCTACCGACTCTTCTCTTCTCTTCTCTTACTCCCAAAGTAGAGCTTAATCTAAATTCAAATTAATTTAGCACTCTGTGGTGCTGGCGGAATTCATTAGCCAAGCTTCAGGGACATTTTCCTGTTTAGCCATCTCCTTCAGCACTCAGTTGCAAGACATCCTCATAATCCTGTTTTATGAATTATTCAAAAGTTTGTAGGGTAGATTACTCACCCAGAGCCGCAGGGCCTAGTAGGCTGGCCAATAGGAGCATCCGAAGCGCCCACATGGCCCCACCCCTTTTCGCTGCTTTTTATCGGTTGGCCAATACAGGTGTGAGATCCAGCTGGTGGAGTCAAACAAGTCAAACCGAGCTCGAGTCGGGGAAGGTCGTGGGCCGCTACGGCGTCACCTAAACACAACCACACACACACACACACACACACACACACACACACAAAATCAGCTTTGTTAGTAGAGAAATATTCAGTGTTTCCCAACATCTCAACTCCCCGTGCACTGAACAGTTCATGCTCTATACACACCAGAATCGGCTTATAAACAGAAGGATAATTAGCTAATCTGAGTCAGGTGTTTTTTTACGGTGGGGAAAAACAAGTGTGCAGTGCAGGAGGGCCTCCAAGAGCTGGCGAATGCGGAGCTGTTTCGAAAGTGCAACCTCCCTGAATAAAAGGTGTTTTTCCGACAGTAACCTGGGAGGCTTTTAGAAGCACATGTTGATGCATTGCATTGAATTAGCATTATTTATTCAGAAAAACGCAACACCTTGGGTCCCTGAGAAGGGCGTTTTAATTGGGCAAACATTATTGTAGAAAATAAAATAAACACACACGATAAATGATTTTTTTTTCCTCAAACAAATTGGAGAAACTATTTTTTGTGGCTACAGTTTATTTCAAAAAAATAATCCCCATGCCGGCTCAGACAATCTTTACTACTGTGTGTCTCTGTGTGCTGAAGATGAAAGCACCAATCATTGTATGTGTTGTTACCGGTTATCAGCCAATCAAGTGGCAGCAGGGCAATGCATAAAATCGTGCGGATACAGCTCAAGAGCTTCAGTTAATGTTCACATCAAACATCAGAATGGGGAATATGGTCAAAGAAGAACAGCTAGACTGGTTTGAGTTCACAGGAAGCTTTGGTAACTCAAACAGCCACTCTTTACAACCGTGATAAGCAGAAAAGCATCTCAGAACACGTCAAACCTTGAGGTGGATGAGCTACAACAGGAGAAGAGCACATCGGGTTCCACTCCTGTTAGCCAAAAATAAGAATCTAAGGTGCAGATTCTGAGAAACTGGACAGAAACACCACCTGGTCTGTTACAGTAGACGGTGAGTGTATCGGTTCCGGCTCACTTTCACGAAGGGAGCCAATAATTTTGAAAAGAGAAGACAGAAAGTGCACTAGATAATGTTTGAGAAACTATTGTGTGTCCCCGTATGATCAATTCAAAGCATCACTGGTCGCATTTTGCTGCTCATTTTACTCTATATATTTATTTTGCTTCATTTTAATGAAAGGTTGCCAATAATTTGAAAAGCAGGACGCTGATTTTCACAACAATCACTAATTAAATCGCACCACACTACGGTATGTGTTGATGAGATTCCACGAAACGTCTATAAACATTCCAAAAAAAAGTTTTCCGGGTTGTTTTTTTTTGTTTGTTTGTTTGTTTTTTTTCAAGAATCCTTCATGCGAAACTCACATCTCGTGGAAGACTAGAATTTCTGAGATAAGAGCGCGAATGCAACACCACCGTGAATTTAATCGCATTCGACAAATGATCAGAATATTGTTGACGGGAAAGTGTTGATTAGGACTCGTAGCGGCAATGCGTGACAAACGTCTCATTACATCATTACGCAAAACCTGGTTCGCAGCAGCAGGCGCTCGGGCCGCGTGTGAAAAACGCTGATCGGATGTGAAAAGGGTTTACTTCATGCTTAATGGAAAGTAGTCTTGCTGGGGTTTCCATCATCTGTGGAGAAGTGTGTGAAAGAAAATGTCACATTGGGAAAGGGGGGAGGGCGGAGGGGTGCTTTCCTACCAACTTCCTTCCTTCCTCATGCATGAAATCCCATCATCCCACTGCTACGTATTTTAAAGGAAAACTCCACCCTGGAATATGTTAATTGCGTTTAAATTGAAATATTTCCAATGTGCTCAGTGGTTCTGGTGCTAATTTGTTGTTTTGTGCAAGTGGATTGTCTGCCTTGATGATGTCATGTTGTTATTGGTGAATACCAGGAAGGGGAAAAAAAAAACAATTCAACAATCTTAAACAGTCAGGTTTTTACTATTATCTCTTAAAGCAGTGTTCGATTTACTCCAACATACAGTAGTGTAGACGATGGTGCGGAACGTTGAACTGCAATGCAGCTTTGCAATACAAAGTTTGAAGATCTGGAAGCTGATCTGTTTGATCAGAGTGTACACATGAGGAAATGAGAGAGCTGGACAGACTAAAGTACTAAAACACCGCCGCATCGGTTGCTTCACGTAGAGCGGAAGAGAGGGTTAAATCCCACTCACGGCATTGCGGGTAATGTCGGAAGTCGTTAAGCGCTGTGAAAATAGACCAAAATGTCGATAAAAGTCAACTCCAGGTGGCTTTTTCACAATTAAGGATCTCCGGAAAGACACTAAATACAACAAACATATTCCTTTAATCAACACAACGTATACCACAGCAGCATCCCGGATCAGAATGAACCCAGATGCGAACCCAGTACTGTTCTGTTAAGGCTGTTAGAAGGGCCAGGAGGATCAGAGAGAACAGAGTCCCTCTGGGAGAACCAGAGCAGCGAGTGCCACTGCTGAATCTCTGACGTCAGAGTGTGTGTGTGTGTGTGTGTGTGTGTTAGGCTTTTTTGTTCCTCGGTTCTGATTCCCTGGCGTCAGCACATGCACTGGGCTTTTTTTTCCCTTTCCTTTTTCTTTTTGCAGTATACACCAAAACTGTCACAGGGTTGTCAGGCAGCGAGGGGAAGAAGCTAGAGGCCGACTCAGAATAAACTCAGAATAAAACGTGTACAAAAACCATGTAAGTGTAAGATGTTTTGAATAGTAATGAAATAAATACAGAGAAAACGGTTACTAGAAAAGTGAAGTGAAGAGGAAAAAAAAAACGGGATCAATATTTGGATCAAAAATTTTCAGGAAAAATTCAAGAGAGCACTGTATTTTTAATCACATAAATACCCTGTACCATGTGCATAGCTGTATTTTTAATAATAATAATAATAATAATAATAATAATAATAATAATAATGATAGAAGAAGAAGAAGAAAGATAAGAAAATGAATAAGAGTAATACGATTAATAATAATAATAATAAGAGAGATGAAGAAGAAAAAGGATAAGAAAATGAATAATAATAAAGAAGAAGAAGAAGTAGAAGAAGAATATACACTATAGTAATATATCAGAATTTCTATAATAATTATTTATTTTTCATTTTGTACAATGTTTATTTGTACAATTTGTGTATATATACAGTGAGGGAAAAAAGTATTTGATCCCCTGCTGATTTTGTACGTTTGCCCACTGACAAAGAAATGATCAGTCTATAATTTTAATGGTAGTTGTATTTGAACAGTGAGAGACAGAATAACAACAAAAAAATCCAGAAAAACGCATGTCAAAAATTTTATAAATTAATTTGCATTTTAATGAGGGAAAAAAGTATTTGACCCCCTCTCAATCAGAAAGATTTCTGGCTCCCAGGTGTCTTTTATACAGGTAACGAGCTGAGATTAGGAGCACACTCTTAAAGGGAGTGCTCCTAATATCAGTTTGTTACCTGTATAAAAGACACCTGTCCACAGAAGCAATCAATCAGTCATATTCCAAACTCTCCACCATGGCCAAGAACAAAGAGCTCTCCAAGGATGTCAGGGACAAGACTGTAGACCTACACAAGTCTGGAATGGGCTACAAGACCATTGCAAAGCAGCTTGGTGAGAAGGGGACAACAGTTGGTGCGATTATTCGCAAATGGAAGAAGCACAAAAGAACTGTCAATCTCCCTCGGCCTGGGGTTCCATGCAAGATCTCACCTCGTGGAGTTGCATTGATCATGAGAACAGTGAGGAATCAGCCCAGAACTACACGGGAGGATCTTGTCAATGATCTCAAGGCAGCTGGGACCATAGTCACCAAGAAAACAATTGGTAACACACTACGCCGTGAAGGACTGAAATCCTGCAGCGCGCGCAAGGTCCGCTGCTCAAGAAAACACATATACATGCCCGTCTGAAGTTTGCCAATGAACATCTGAATGATTCTGAGGACAACTGGGTGAAAGCGTTGAGGTCAGATGAGACCAAAATGGAGCTCTTTGGCATCAACTCAACTCGCCGTGTTTGGAGGAGGAGGAATGCTGCCTATGACCCCTGGAACACCATCCCCACCGTCAAACATGGAGGTGGAAACATTATGCTTTGGGGTTTTTTTTCTGCTAAGGGGACAGGACAACTTCACCGCATCAAAGGGACGATGGACGGGGCCATGTACCGTCAAATCTTGGGTGAAAACCTCCTTCCCTCAGACAGGGCATTGAAAATGGGTCGTGGATGGATATTCCAGCATGACAATGACCCAAAACACATGGCCAAGGCAACAAAGGAGTGGCTCAAGAAGAAGCACATTAAGGTCCTGGAGTGACCTAGGCAGTCTCCAGACCTTAATCCCATAGAAAATCTGTGGAGAGAGCTGAAGGTTCGAGTTGCCAAACGTCAGCCTCGAAACCTTAATGATTTGGAGAAGATCTGCAAAGAGGAGTGGGACAAAATCCCTCCTGAGATGTGTGCAAACCTGGTGGCCAACTACAAGAAACGTCTGACCTCTGTGATTGCCAACAAGGGTTTTTAAACCAAGTACTAAGTCATGTTTTGCAGAGGGGTCAAATACTTATTTCCCTCATTAAAATGCAAATCAATTTATAACATTTTTGATGTGCGTTTTTCTGGATTTTTTTGTTGTTATTCTGTCTCTCACTGTTCAAATAAATCTACCATTAAAGTTATAGACTGATCATTTCTTTGTCAGTGGGTAAACATACAAAATCAGCAGGGGATCAAATACTTTTTTCCCTCACTGTATATATATATATATATATATATATATATATATATATATATATATATATATATATATATATATAATATTATATTATATTTTCTTCAACTGCAAATTTTATACTGTACATGCTGTAAAAATGGCATAAATAGCATGCAATCAATAAAATATAAAAACAATTAGAAATATAAAATAGTACATACATATAAAGTATATTATAATAAACATAAATCTAACGTGTTATTATTATTATTATATAAGGAATAAACTATTTTATTTATTATTTAACTCTTTATATATATATAGAGAGAGAGAGAGAGAGAGAGAGAGAGATAGAGAGAGAGAGAGAGAGAGGAAAACAGTACAATAATCACTCACATGTTGTGCTGTGAATGACTGCAAGTGAGAGATTTATCTGTAATTAGATCACTTCCTGCAGTTTCATACTAACTTTCCATCGCTGATCTCACATGCCTGAAGCATATCACAGCTCCAGCACGAGAACACGGAAACGAGATGAGCCAGGTATCAGTCCGAAACCTCATTAAGCCCTAATGAGCTTTGGATGTGTTTTCATATGACACATGAATACAGGGGAAAAAAATAGAATCCTATCAATACAGGGCCAGGATTTTGTTTTTGAAAGGACTTCGCCTTGAAGCACGTCTAGAGAGACAAAGACGCAGCACATAAGACAGACAGCATCACTGGCGTTCATTAACACATGCACAGACAGCCCGATATGCCAACAAATACACACAAATATCCCTATAGAGAGACGTGGGATTGGTGTGTTTGATAAGTTTGCCCAGAGTTGGCGTTCTGCAGCAGACAGCTTCATTACCCACTCACACATTGGTGTAAACTTTCTAATCAGTGTTTGCTGGCACTGATTCCACACTGAGAGTGACGCCCACTCCCTGTGCTTCAATTAATTGCACTTTTTAAGCTTGATCTGCTTAAACTAGAACAGTAGATTACAAGGAGAGTGCCGGAATGGGGCATTTAGAAGGGAAAAGAGTGACGGATAAGGGTCATTAGTGAAACAAAGCTGTAAAAAATATAAAAAGGAAAGGAAACAAAAGATATGAGGGAAATGAGTGAGGGGAAAATATGAGATATGAGTGAGGAGGGTAAAAAAGAGAAATGATAGGTAACCTATCTGAGGAATCGGTCAAAAATAATACAAGATAATGACACAACAACTGTTCAAATAACAGTGAGGCACGAAAGCTCATGAAACATTTTACCTGCAATTTCATTTAACTTTTCTACTCTAAGTGTAAATTTGTGCCAGGTACAAAAGAAAGGAGAAAAAAAAGTAGTTGACTTATTATTGCAAAATTCTGCCTTATCTCATATTTCAGAATTTTGATAACAAGCCAGAATTTTGAAATAAGTCCAAATTTTTAAATAATAAGTCAGTTTGAGATAATAAGTCAGACTTTTCAGACAATGTGGCAGTATTCTGAATCAGAATTACGAGATAATAGGTCACAATTTATATATATATATATATATATATATATATATATATATATATATATATATATATATAAAATATCAGATATTTTGATAAGTGACTATTTTCAAATAAACTGGAATTTTGAGATAGGTCAAAAATGAGTCAGAATTCTGAGATGCTACGTAAAAATCTGGAGATACTAAGTCAAAATACTGAGATAATACGTCAAAGTTCAGAGATAATGAGATACTATAAGATAAGGTAGAATCCTCATATAAAAAGTCACAAAATTGAATAACTCAGGAGTTTGAGATGAGTCAGAATTCTGAGACAATACATCGGAGTTTTAAGATAATATGTCAGAATTTTGATAGTAAGTCAAAATCTTTAGATGCCAAGTCAGAATTTTGTGATGATTCGAAATTCTGAGATAATGTGTCACAAAATTAAGATAACATCAAAAACATTTGAGATAAGTCAGAATTCTGAGATAATAAGTCAGAAAATTGAGATAACAAGTCAGAACTATGAGATGATAAGTCACAATAATAAGTCAAGTTGTTGAGTAAGTACGAATTTTGAGATAAGTCAGAATTCTTAGATAATAATGAAATAATTTGACATAAGTTGGAATTCTTAGATAATAATTAAATATTTTGCCATAAGTTGGAATTTTCACATACTGAAAAATTTGTAATGCCCTTTTTTCTTCTTTTCAACCTGGCAGAAATGGGCTCCCATAGTGAATGGCATTATAAATGTTCAGTGTTTTTGAAAAGAGATTGTAGCAGCAAGCTAAAAGCTAATTCCCAGCCAGCACAGACGTAATCAGAGACACATTCTCACTCTGTAGGAAATTTGCAATACACCTGAATCATAGTCTTGCATTCAGTGCGACCAAAGAACGTTTTATTTATTTAAATATTGTGATGTGTGTATATACATATATATATGTGAGTTTTGTGTTGCTATGCTTTGTATTAAGAGGCTAGGTATAGCTACTCCCACAGATTGACCAGCTGCCTTTGATGATCCACTAATTACTAGTAGTTTAAGAAGACTTGTTTGAACAATTGATATCTATCCTGAAGAAGGCCGTGCAGCCGAAATGCGTATATCTACACTTTTAATTGTTTTTAATGATTTAGCCCAGTTCATTAAAGACTTTTACTTCACCACGTGAGTGCCTTGAAGTATTTCGTTTTTTACAATTTCTGGCAGTGTCGTAAAGTTTTTGCGTTACTTGCTACGACACGCGCCTAAACGCTGCCACCACCAACGAAAATTCCACAGAAACACAGTACAATAGTGCAAATTTCCAACGCTGTCGGAGGTCACATTGAATTCCAAGTGTGTCAGAAAGCGTAATTAGATGTCATGTAGCGTGAACAGCGGTGCGACCCTGCTGTCACCTATTCTGCATGGAAAGCAATTTGCAATAGTACCATCTGTTAAAGCCGATCTGTGACTATTCCATGAGCAGCATGGTGTTGCTACTCAATAGCCATAGTCGTGCGTTACGCAGACTACACTGATTTACGGCTAGAAGTCTGTCACTGAGAAAATCTTTTTGAACCCACAACTACCATTTTTATTCCTCCTTTTCCATGAAACTTGAGCAGAAAACGCTGCGCACGGGATTAGACCTGAACAGAGGCTTGGTGTCACCATTTCGTTAGCCTGAGGTGACTAGTGATGTAATTAACACTTAATTTAGGATTTAACTTAGTCCCCAAGTAGAGCGTCTACCCACAGCATTAGTCTGTATAATGAGCCACACTTCACTAAGAACTATTGCATCTACTGTAGGATGACTATCTCTTAGCAACTAGCAGCGCAGTCATGTGACTGTCCCTTGTATTCACTCATTGCATCAACCGTGCCATGCTGTTTTCTTCAACGTGGCATACTTCGTCGATTTAAATCTTGCACAGTCACATGACTGGAATAGGTAATATGAGGGACGACATTGGGGCGGGATTAGTTTCCATACCTTTTCTCAATTCATTCACATATAATCAAATTAAACCAAATTGCATTACAATCTTGTCGTCTTCTTGTTTTACATTTTAATCTTACAATTATGGGTTGTTGTTGTTTTTGGTTTTTTTTTTTTTTTAAGATTAAAAACTTACTTTGCTACACTGGGCCCTGTTTAACCTGCTCCACTTTATTATTCTTAATTCATTTAATTCAGTTCTTCTCAGGTTATTCACTGCAAATTCTTTCATTTGTTGGATTCTCTGTAGTCTGTTACACTCATACACACACCCACACACACACACACACACACGTATGTCAGGTCATAGTTTACGTGAGTAAATTATTTTGCCAATCAAACAGTGACACATTAAGGTCAGGACGGGAAGAGGTGAATTCATGGAGGAAAGCAGTGACTCAGCAGAACTGTGACATCACTAGCTGCGTACTGGAAAAAAAAAAAAAACTTTCCCTACAGACTGTCAAAAATAAGTAAGGAGTAAAACACGTCTCTAAGTTGTAGCAGTGTCTATGATAATGCTGCAAACTACGAAGAAACGGAATGCATACACTTTATATACAAATCCTGTACGGACTGACCTACTCATATATACTGTATGTTCATATCTACGTATACTGTTAAGCATTATTACGTGAATTACATTAATGCACGAGTTCACTTATCCCCGCACGTTCTGAATTCTGAGTCTAGTTTTCCGTATTTTTTCTTATTTTCACTCAGCATCACTGGTAAGTAATAATTCGTCAGCAAATTGCAGAGATGCCAGTTTTCCATACGACGATCACATTAAAACCATTGTTCCTAGAGAATGATGTCACATCCTGTTTCGCATATCCTCAAGAGCGAGTTCCAATAACACAGGAAAGGTACTGGTACAAGAAATGTTCCGAGCGTCTCTACAGGAAAACGGGAGTTTAAGGTGATTATCAGCACTCAGACGAGTCTCCGTTTTATGCTGTAAATGGATCAGATGATCACGGCGCAGGAAACAGACATGCTCTTACCTGTAATGGTCTCGGTGGTTATTTTAAACTGCTAACGTACCCGTTTTTGTCATTGGACGACGTGCTGTATATGCAGAAGCGTACGTTATGACGTGACGAACCCTACATAGGAATCTCCTATGTAGAAATTCACACACATTTCTGTACATTTAGATCATACTCTTGACCTTGAGACTTACATAGGAATCTCCTATGTAGAAATTCACACATTTCTGTACTTTTAGATCATACTCTTGACACTGAGCCTTACATAGGAATCTCCTAGGTAGAAATTCACACATTTCTGTACATTTAGATTCTACTCTTGACCTTGATGATGGCCTTGAAATTTGTAATCTGATTGTGGGGAGTGTGCACGAGGGGGGGAAACTGGGTTACAACCTCTGCTGTGTCGTATTAAGCTGCTATCTGTTGATCAGTGTGTGTGTGTGTGTGTGTGTGTGTGTGTGTGTGTATGGTGCAGCTGGGAAACAGCCAGCAATGACATTAACACATACACACATAATAGCATTCCCAAATCTATGCATATCCTGTAACATGATCACTTGTATCTGACGAAGCACGGATTCACTAATCCAACCTGACGGAATAAACGAAATACCTTTCCTCTATCGTTTTCTTTTCCTGTCATCATGTCAGTCTCTTTTTCTTTTACATTTAGAGTCCCTTAACAAACATTACTTGCTGTAGTAATTAACAGCAACGAATGTTAAACTAAGCATTAATAAACCATAATAATGTTAACAAAGTAAGTAAGTGCGTGTATTAATTGACATTTATGTAAATGTTAACTAAATACACCTACCCTGACTAATGATATTTCAATTCATGACTAAAAATAAGTCCACATAAATTAACAAAAATGAAATGCCAGCCGGAGCGGTGCAGCGGTGCAGAAGGTAGTGTTGCTGTTTCACAGCTCCAGACTCCACCGGTACTGTGGAGTTTGCAAGGGTGGAAACTACTCAAGTCATTTTATTTCATTACTATACTTAAGTATTTATAGTTTACTCGAATATTATTGAAATTGAACACTCTTCTTTAATTGCATTCCAGAGATAAAAAGCTTCCTTTTTCTCCTTATATTGTTATTAAGACCTTTTAACAAATCAAAAAAAAAGTCTCTTACTCTCTCGTCCAGGAAATATACTGTACGCTATTATATCACTCAAATGGGCTCAGTTTAGCGCCCAATCATGTTCATGGCTATAAAAAAAAAACTATCAGCAATTGTGCCACTTTCTCATGCTACACAATGCAGTCAGCACACTAGCTGTTCGTCTTCTTAATACCGTGTGCTGTTACCTGGATGATCAACGACTGTGTTCATGTCCCCTGTTTGTCCGGAGCTGTTAAACTACCAAGTGTTCTTCAAAAAAATCCTCCAGGTCCTGCACATTCTTTGCTTTTCCAGCATCTTCTGCATATCTGACCCCTTTCCAACAATATGATGTTGAGATCCGTCTTTTCAGACCGAGGACAACTGAGGGACTCGTACACGACTAGTCCAAAAGGTGCTGATGGAGGAGGCAGCACGACACATTAAGAGGGGTGGGGGGTGTAAACTTTTGAACAGGATGATCGGTGTAAATTGTTATTATTTTGTCTTCTGGGAAACATGAAGGGCAGTACTAAATGAAATAAAATAAGAACTTGATAAGAAAATCATCCGATTATGATGCCTCTTATTTATTTATTTATTTATTTATTTATTTATTTATGTTAAATGATTAACATTTTTCAGATTCTGAACCAAATTTTCACTTTCACGTGAGTACTTAATTTTTTTGGCTAGATACGTCCACTTTTAATTAAGATTTTGACCCAGTAGCTACACTTTCACTTCAGTATAATTTCTCAGTACTTTTCCCACGTCTGGGAGTTTCACACGTTCTCCCACATGTCCATTTCCCAACAGATCCCAAAAGCTTCCCAGTAGGTGGATTAGCCACACTAAATTGCCCCTAAGTGAATTCTGAATGAATTGTGTATGTGACGGTGCATTGTGTGTATCACTGTTTCCATAAATCGGTGTGTTTAAAGCGTTTTAAAGCTCTGCTAAACATGCAGATGTAGCTCATTACGGTTTTAATGTTTTGTCACATCTTCAGTGATCATACAGCCCTTCTCTCTGTCTCTGTCTTTTAATCTCTAACCTCATCACTTTGCCTCTCCTCTCTCAAGTCTGCCTACTCTTTTGGAGGTAATTAACAGACACGGCTGAAGTGATCACATATATATATATATATATATATATATATATATATATATATATATATATATATACGCTCACACACACACACAGTAAAAGGGGAAGAGAGAACAAGACACACATACTGCTCTGTTCTGTCGTCTGTCCCTTTGTGTAACTTGCCCTTTGATTGGACAACGTGTGCGCAGACAGGGCATAAATGAAAAACCCCGCGTTCCCCCTCCCTCTGTATTTTCTTTGCTGGGGAGAGGTGGAGCTTAGCCTACCTTTTATCTAGCTGTCAGTGCAGTCCAGTGTTGCCAACTTAGCAACTTTTCAGACCCTTTTAGCGACTTTTCTTTTTTTTTTTTACAAATCTAGTGACTTTTTAGAGAAACCTTAGAGACTTTCCAAATGTCTCCAGTACTGTCCTGTAAGCGCGAGGTCTTGCTTTCCAGCTGCACTCGCACCTCTCTCTGTGTCTGTTCTGTTCAGTGAGGGGCTGAGAGCCGGAGCAGCACATCCCGCTGATCGCACGGCAGCTGACATAGACATGAATTTTAAAAAGCAAGCTCAGGTGTCCCACTGATTGATCTAACAATGTAATGGCTAACGGGATGCGCCCTTCGTCCCAATTTACATCATTCGCATAAGAATGTTTTTAGAATGCAAGACGAATGGAATGCAACATGACTTACATGTAAAATAGTCCACGTTATTACAGCCTAGTTCTGTTGTTCAAAGTAGATATAGTGTTCAGAAACAAGATCAATTTTCAGAATCACCCTTTCTTTATCAATCAAAAAGATCATTCATGTTTCATACCTGTCCGTTATATAGCTTTATACAAGTCATTTTATCATGTCTGTCTATCGGTCTGTCTATCTATCTGTCTGTCTGTTTATCTATCTGTCTGTCTATCTATCTTTCTATCTGTCTGTCTGTCTGTCTCTGTCTATCTATCTATCTATCTCTCTGTCTGTCTGTCTGTCTCTATCTATCTATCTATCTATCTGTCTCTCTGTCTCTCTATCTATCTGTCTGTCTATCTATCTGTCTGTCTGTCTCTGTCTATCTATCTATCTATCTCTCTGTCTGTCTGTCTGACTCTATCTATCTATCTATCTATCTATCTATCTGTCTCTCTGTCTCTCTATCTATCTATCTATCTATCTATCTATCTATCTGTCTGTCTGTCTGTCTCTGTCTATCTATCTATCTACCTATCTATCTATCTATCTATCTGCCTGTCTGTTTATCTATCTGTCTGTCTGTTTATCCATCTATCTATCTATCTATCTATCTGTCTATCTGTCTCTGTCTATCTATCTATCTATCTATCTATCTATCTGTCTGTCTGTCTGTCTGTCTGTCTGTCTCTGTCTATCTATCTATCTATCTGTCTGACTCTGTCTATCTATCTATCTATCTATCTATCTATCTATCTATTTGCCTGTCTGTTTATCTATCTGTCTGTCTATCTATCTATCTATCTATCTATCTATCTATCTATCTATCTGTCTGTCTGTATCTGTCTATCTATCTATCTATCTATCTATCTATCTGTCTGTCTGTCTGTCTGTCTGTCTATCTATCTATCTATCTATCTGTCTGTCTCTCTATCTGTCTGTCTGTTTATCTGTCTGTCTGTCTATCTATCTATCTATCTATCTGTCTGTCTGTCTGTCTGTCTATCTATCTATCTATCTATCTGTCTGTCTATCTGTCTGTCTATCTATCTATCTGTCTATCTGTCTGTCTATCTATCTGTCTGTCTGTTTATCTATCTGTTTGTCTGTCTATCTATCTATCTATCTATCTATCTATCTATCTGTCTATCTGTCTCTATCAACACAGATTATAGATTAGGTTATATATAGACAGATTTTATATAGAAATTTTATATCTTAGTCTTAGAGTAAACAATGCACCTCATTGTCATTCATTACACCCACAAGTGCAGTGTACACTCAGGGCTATAAAGAAATCAGCCCTACTCTCACGTTTTCATCCTCTGTGTGAATTCTATGTATTTTTTTTAAAAAAAATTAATACTTTTTTTTAACAATTATTAGTGGTGCTGTCATGCTTGGTTTCCACAAAAAACCAAAACGATCTGCCCTAAGACATTTGTTTACAGCGAGTCCGATGCGGGTGCCAAAAATGAAACCGTACATTGATGCATGCGGAGATGACCTATGCTAACACGCTTCTACCAGCCATTCCTGCATAATAGCAAACAAGTGAGCAGCCAAATAAGCACTGGAGATGAATTCGCGATGAGTTATCGGTCGTTTACCGTTGGAATTATTCTTTGTCCCAAACTTTTCTCTCTCAGTCAGTCAGACACACACGTACTCGCTCGCATGCGCGTCTCGGTCACCGCCGCGTGATTCGTTTTCCTTTCGTGAGCTGCATAATTTTTCATTGTGAGTAAAGACAGTGATGATTGTTTTCCCAGACAAAAAAATAGCTAATCAAATGAATTCAAACAGACGTTGTGGTGAACAAGCAACTACACACACACACATACACACACACACACACACACACACTCACTCACAGAGGGCTAATATTCCCATATGCGGAGCCTAGTGTTTGTGAATATGAAACACACTTTGGGGTGAGGATTGTGGCTGATCTTACTGCGGGTACACAGAATGACGTTAGCATAAGCAGCTGGTGATTACATCTCCATGGAAAAAAAAAAAAAAAAGAACATTCAAACCACTACCATATAATTCAATTCACTTCAATTCAATTTTATTTGTGTAGCACTTTTAACAATGGACATTGTCTCAAAGCAGCTTTACAGAAACATATAAATACAGGATACAGATTTTAAGCTTGTGGATTTATCCCTATTGAGCGAGCCGGTGGCAAAGGTGGTGAGAAAAAACTCCCTAAGATGATATGAGGAAGAAACCTTGAGAGGAACCAGACTCAGAAGGGAACCCGTCCTCATCTGGATAACAACAGATAGTGTGAAAGTAAAAGAAAGTTCATTATGGATTTAACATGAAGTCTGTTTGTTGAATTAGTC
Organism: Ictalurus furcatus; assembly: GCF_023375685.1. Lineage (NCBI taxonomy): Eukaryota > Metazoa > Chordata > Actinopteri > Siluriformes > Ictaluridae > Ictalurus > Ictalurus furcatus. The sequence goes on from NC_071283.1 coordinate 10,369,820, forward strand.
CACTAATATAATACTATGTGACATAACCCTGGTGTACGTTGCTGCGCTAATCAACAGAGGAGATATGAAAGCATTGTGCTACGATACCAATACCAAGTAACAAATACACGAACGTATTTGCAAGCTTATTTAAACTCTTATTTAAGCAAGAGTGCAGAGTCTGTTATAAGATAAGTCAGGACACTGTTGGGTTTCTGTGTATAGAGTGTGTTTAGCTGCTGGTGAGCAGGGTGATGAGAAATGGGAGGGGTGTGAGCCCCCTGCTGGACAAACAACTCACACCTCTCTACTATGACATTGGTACAGAGATGAAACAAACAGCACAACTAAAGTTTTTGATAGTAAAACTCTGTGTACAACTGCCACAATAAAATTCTTTTAAATAAAAAAAAGAAATACTGCAGATTCTTAAACCCTGAGTGTCTACTTTCATATGAGCCATTAACCATTACTGTGGAGTGCGACAACAGGTATAAATTCCACGCCGATTCGACAGTCCGTACAGGATTTCGTGGAGTTTTTTTTTTTTTTGTTATTGTTGCAGCCAAAAATGCTTGATTTTTCTGTAGCCTTTTTTTTTCAAAATTTTTAACGAGCTTTTTTTTGTGCTTTTTGTTGCGGAAAACTACTTGAACTGGCGAGATCGCAATTGCACGACATTGTTTTTCGCTGTCTTTTGCAGGGACGTCTGCTGGGAAACGAGACCTTTTAGCTGTACCCGTGTTCGACGCACGTGAAACGATGAATGCGCGCTGTGACGACATCACGTGACACGTCGT
>NC_071283.1:10375598-10425598 GCF_023375685.1 Ictalurus furcatus
TTACTCTTCTTAATCCCACAGCAATTTGTCCAGTTTTAATTTACTAATGAACAAAATCTTGGTCTATTATTTATTTTTTTGGTTTCTTTATAGTTACATTTAATGTTGTGGAACGTCAGCGAGACAAGTTCGTTCCTGTTATCACTTGTGTTAAGATAACTTTCCTTCGCCAGAAAGCGCAACTTACCGTTCGCTACAAAGTCCTGACGCTGGAGACTCCTTCCATAAACGGTAAATAAACATCACTATACCAATGAGTACACATTTCCATTTGTTAAAAAAAAACCCAACACTTTTTTAATATGCTTATTATTCGCCTTAGATTAGATTAGATTAGATTAGATTAGATCGTCCATCATACAAGTCCTTTTGTAAGATGTTACCATAGACACGATAACGTATTAACGTACAAGCACCTTAATACAAACCTTGCAAGAGCTGCTGTTATAGAGAATCAGTCACCGTTAATCATTCGGACCAATCGTAATCGAGAATTCGACAGCACTGTGGTATAGAATGTAAATGCATACGACAAGACAACAGTTTGGTTCGTGGGTGAGAATGAAGCGTGGAATTAGCGCTGTCTACCTGTAAATGGTTAGCGCAGTCACTGCGCATACCCCTGCACTTCATTCAATCCAGTGCCACCTCCTGCTGGAAGGACAATATGGTCTGCTTAGCAGGAGTGCTGATTGGCTGCTGAGTCATTCAATCACTGTCAGATTCTCTTCTCTTGCTGCTTTTCTGATGCGTCTTCCCTCTCAACAGGACACCAGGGCGACCTCCACCTCCACTCCACCCCCTCTAAACCTCCCCATTCCTTCCTTGCTCCATTTGCAGAACCTGTACAGAGCTGAAACTCATTTCGACGGAGCAGCTCCTAATGCCACCGGCTAACGCTGACTTCCTGGCAACAATTTACCTGCATACATCTCACTCTCCATCTCCGCCTCGCCTTCATTCTCTGGCATGCTTCACGGAGCAGTTGGTTTTCAGATCCTCTGGCTTCTTGGCTGCTCCTTCCTTGCAGCTTTCATGTGTGTTTGCTAGCTCTGAAGCTCTTTCGCCTTTCTTTCTCAATATGTCTGTTTAACATTAGGAGAAGGATCTTATTAGAAACGGCGTTCTAACGGACCCCGGGAAAGCTCGAGCTAAAAGCTGGAGCCATGCCTGCGATGCGAAAATATTGGCTGTTCCATGAATGCCTTTAGAAGTGAATGATATAAGTGGATGTGATGTTCAGTGTTGGGTGTTGGCTGCGTGGAGGTAACGTCGATCCAAAATGCTGAGCGATCGTGACACCCTGGAACATCAGGAACTGGTTGAACTGTCAGGGTTTACACATAAGTCATAAGCTTAGTCAGAACTTTTCAAAACTATTTATGTTTTCATCATAAAAATGAATTTTCGCTCATGTACCAGACGTAAAATTCGGGCGATTTATACGTCTCTTTTTCATCGCAATGACATATCTGATCTATCAAAGTTACAGTAAGCAGCAGGATTGTAGTTAAGAAATGCTCAAGGAATCAAAACAATCCTTTACAAACATGTCAGCTCTGATCACAATACATAAATACTCTGGACGTGTTTTTCAAATTGATATGTTAATGTGTCTTGCCTTAGTCAAAAAGGCTTTGTTAAACCCATCTCTGTGACTTTGTGTGAATTCGTTTTTTGCATTTTTTAAAAACTAAAACTGGTAAAAGGCATAAAATCCCAAAACGTCGTCCTTAACTACAATTTTTTCTGCAGTTAGCTCCTCCATCCATCCATCCATCCATCCATCCATCCATTTTCTCTACTGCTTATCCTATACAGGGTCACAGGGAGCCTGAAGCCTATCCCAGGGGACTTGGGGCACGTAGCGGGGGACACCCTGGACGGGGTGCCAACCCATCGCAGGAAACAAATAAAAACAGAAACAAACTGTCAGACAAACAACTAAAACCGACTAAACAGATAAAAAAAAAAAGCTATAAAACAAACAATTGAACAATTGAAATATATAACTAAAATAAATGAACAAACCACAAAAATAAGTAAACAAACAAATAAATAGTGTGGTTTGAATGTATAGAAGGGTGTTTGTTTGTTTGTTTGTTGTTTTTTTCTGTGGCTTTGTATGGAATACTTAACTGAATTTGTTTTTGTCCCACAATACTGACTACGTTTACACGCACATCAAATTCTGTTTAAGCTCTATATTCGGGTTGCAGCCATATTCCGAATACGATGTTTATATGCGTACAGGAATCCGAATATTCCTGTATACACGGTTATTGTAGTTGCCATTCTTAAATACCTAGCCTACAGCTAAGCATCTCTTAGCACCAACAATTCCTTGCAGACTGAGAGTGCGCATATATATGTCCTTTCAGTGGATTTTCTGTATAAGGTGTTATTCCAGAGGTGGGGATCAGAACTTGGTTGAATCAGAATATTGTCTTAATCTGAATCGGGCAATCGGATTGAGGCGTTTACGTGACTCAATACTTAATCCGATTATATTACCAAATTCTGATTCATACTGGAATATTGATGTGCGTGTAAATGTAGTCATTGTCTACTAACTACTAACTAGCTTACCTGGACTTATTGACTATTAAGACCTCAATTATATCGCAGCTGCGTTGTACTGGTTCAAACCTTGACCATTTCACTCCTGTAGCAAATACGTAAATAAATACCTTTCTTGAAGATTTTTTTGTTTCAATTATACCAGACCTTCGGTGGAAAAGTTCTTGAGTAAAACAGAAAGTTGGTGTTGGTAATTTTTGTTAGCAATTTTTACTCTAGCCCTAGCGTGCAGTGCGCTACATTACTTTGGTGGAATTTTACTTTCAAGTCACTTACAAATCCTAAATATCATTTCCACACCTGGACCTGTGAGCTGGCTTGACCCGGGTTCAACAAACAGCTTTCACGCTCGACTAAATGTACAGCAAGTGTGAAAACGTCCTTAGCTACAACCTGTTGGTGCATTACAAATATCTTACTGTAATTAGGGTAGTGAAAGGTCAGAGTTAAAAGGTCAAAGCACTGCTAACTAGAGATACTGGAACGAGGAGGTGTGTTCGAATCGGGCTCGTTTATTATTCCGCACCTCTCTCTTCCTCCCTCTCGGCATGTCGTTGTCGTGTATGACAATCTCGCTTGAAAATGCATTACATCTCTGTAGGACATGATGAATCTTAACAAGGCGCAGTGTCTCCCATCTCCCCCGCACTCTCTCTGGTTATAATTAGGCTCATTCTTCTAATTTAGTCCAAACATTCTGACCCAAAATCATTTCAATAATAAATAGCAACCGAGTTCCTAGAATTCCGCAGTGCCGTTCCGTGCTGGGAACATGTCGATCAGGAATTAGTAAGAATGAATAAATATCAGCACGGTGGGTGCCGTGTGATGAAGCAATGAATCCTACTACACGTAGCACATCCTAACGTGTAAAGCAGGTTACTATAGAGATCTGGGGCATCCTTCAGAGAACGATGTGTGATTATTTCCTGTATAGGATGACATACACCCACACACCAACACAGACATAAACAAACACACAGCAAATGAAAAAAAATCAGCTTAATTAAACCTAGCTATAGTTAGGAAACTCGTGATTATAGGTTTCTCTGATGATGTGTCACTGACAGAGTAGACCCGCGAGACAAATAACAAACTCAACGAACCAGCAGTCTAAAAAAAAGCAAAAAGACAAATAAACACAGAGACCACATGGAAAAATAGTGACGTTGTTTTGTGCCTGCTTGGTGAGTCTCGTTTCGTTCAAACACAAGCCGTATTTATGAAAAGAGTCCATAAAAACCGCCCACTTTTTCCTTGATTCCGGACGTTTCTCACAGTAGAATTCTCGATTCTGATTGGTCAGAAGGTGTTGATTAATTTTCTATAGCAGCCGGTCGGACAGAATTGTCAGCTGTAATTTAAATCACAGGTTTGCCTTATATTCATGTACTCATTCTAATATATTATTGTTTCTATGTATAGTTACACTTTACACAGGGATGTGTAAAATCCTTGATAGATAAGGGTAAGGGTAAGGGGTTTCTTTGTTTTTTTTTGGATTTTTGGAATGCGTGGTGGTTAACAAGTTTGGGTGGTTAGCAAGTACGCCTCACACCTCCAGGGTTGGGGGTTCGATTCTAGCCTCGCCCCTGTGTGTGCGGCGTTTGCATGGTCTCCCCGTGCTGCGGGTTTACCCACACGGGTACGGGGGTTACCCGTACTCTGGTTTCCTCCCCCAGTCCAAAGTCATGCATGGTAGGCTGATTAGCATGTCCAAAGTGCCCACAGTGTATGAATGGGTGTATGAATGTGTATGTGAGTGTGCACCCCATTCAGTGTGTACCCTGCCTTATGCCCCATGCTCCCTGGGATAGCCTCCAGATTCCATGCGACCCTGTAGGATAAGCGGTATAGAAAATGGATGAGTGGATGGAAGGAGTCTCCAGTGTCAGAGCTTTGTGAACAGTCAGATATAACATATTAACTTAATCTTTTCCAACATGGGAAAGTCTTTATGAAAGAGAGTTGGCATTTCTTTTGGTAACATGATAAGCTTCATGTTCTAGCTGTGTATTGCTGTAATGAGTGATAACTCGTTTTGCAGACATTCCGCAACATTAAATATAACCCTAAACTGCGTTTCATTTTCTTATTCAATAAAAATTGTAATAGTTGGTGAATTGTTGTAGTATAACATGTATAAAACACTTCAGGATGTGCTATTATTGTAAAATAATCAACTTCGGGATGGTAATGTCAGGAACGGAGAGTTGAAACAAATGCGAGTGCGGTTAAGGCTTTGATTAGAAAGACAGGCAGACAAATCCTAAACGTGAATCATACTCAGGAACAGGAAATGGGCAGAGGTCAGGTGATCTACGAACAATGATCACAGGGACAATCCAAAACACACACAAAAACGAGGTAACAGAACAAGATCGAGATGTCGCTACTCGAAACAAACGGTCAGCAAAGGTCCGGCGGCAAAACACTGAACAATACTTTGCGAGTAACAAAGATACACAAAGGACATGAACCAAAACAAAACATGTGGAAAAGTAAACAACATGGAAGTGAGCGCTGTAGTGCTCGTGCGAACGCGAGGGGGAAATCCCTGACAGGTAATAATAACTCTGTCTCTGCGCTGAGCCGTATCACACCAACTTGTCATTGATTATTTTCCTACAAGAGCCTACCTTGTTGAGTTTGAATCCTTATGTATTTCTATCCAATATTACAGAAGCCATAGAAGTCCAGTTAGCGCTGTTACAGGGAATGTTTTCTCAGTATTTGAGGTAAATGTTGATATTTACAATGGGATCGTGTCATTTCCACTGCCACTGTGCCTTTATATTGTCCTCTATAAGAGAATTCCCTACTCAGTACGTTTACATGGACAACAATAATCCGATATTAACCAGATTAAGACGATACTCTGATTAAGAAACTAGCATGTAAACAGCGGTTTCTGATAACCCTAATCCAGCTAAAGTCATACTCGAAGTAAACACAAATCGAATTAAGCCGTGTGGAGTATTCCTGTTTTAGTCGCATTATCGACATGTATTACAGACATGTACACACCTTAATCATATTATTAACGTCGTGTGGGCGTTTTCACCGCATTTTGTGACAGGACACGTACACACATGGCAGCACTCAACCATTTGACGGCAAACAAGAGAGCAGGGCTGCGTCCCAAACCGCATACTTGCCTACTATATAGTAGACGTAATACATGTATCTCTATATACTATATAGTAGGTAAGTACGTGGTTTGGGACGCAGCCCATGGCTTCAAGCAGTCATCTATTAGCACATACAGCATGACAAATAATTAACTGCACTTGAAGCTTTCGTAAAAATTAAAAACAAAAACACCCAAAACTGTATACGGTACCATAACGAAGATGAACTGTATGTTGATATGTGAAATTCTGGAGGGAACGTCGGACAGCATGGCGTGGGGACATAATGGCGTGTGTCGTTAATCGCTCTATGTTCTATAACATGTAAAAAAGGAATATGAAAAGAATATTCTAAAAGTAACTCATGTAAACACCTTAATCACAATATTGTCTTACTCAGAATAAGGTCAATAATTAGATTACTGCTGTCCATGTAAACGTAGTAACTGATCTTATAACTATAACCACTTGAACAGTACGTGTATCACATGTTAACGTTCTTATGTTGAACAAGTTCTGTTTGAATGAATCAACAGTTTCCGAGGAGATTTTATTCTTGTGTGATTGACAATGTAATTTTATATCGCCTTATTCTGGATGTTTAATTATATGTATTTATTACATATTATGCATCATATTTTGCCAAACCCAAAATACACTGCCATTAGGTTGTTGGTTTTAAATAAAAAAATTGTACCACCAATATAAAAATGGTCTTTTAACATTGTTTATTTCGATCAATTCAAATGGTATATCATTTATAATATATACCACTAAGCACATGAGCAATACACCTTACACATTCGTTTCTTTTTTCCTTTCAACTACTATATCCATCCATCCACCCATCCATCCATCCACCAAACCTCTCTCTAAAGCTCTATTCTCTCAGGACCAAAATTACACAAAGAGTCTCAGGAAGGCTGGTGGGTCATGATAGCAACTCATAATTATCATTTATCACTTCTATGATAGTGATAATTAGATAATTATCACCACCACATAATTTTAGATAGCCTGACCGGGCCACGTCCGTAATTTAGAAGAGTACAAATTACCATCCAGACAGTGTACCGTATTTCAGCAAACCCAGAGGTCAAAAAGTAGCAAAAGAGGGGGGGGGGAAACTCTGTAATTTATGCAACTATGTTTTTAACCACCTGATTTTATCCATCTCTCCCAGAAGACAAGCGCACACACACACACACGGTAATTCGGGCGAAAAATTAGATCTCTCTTTATCCCACCCAGTGAGGGTTTCGAAGTCATTTCCAATTCCCATGTAAACGTCGCCCTACGTCAAACATTCTTTAAAAAAGGCTAGGTTGTTTCTTTTATGGTTAATATAGAGTCAGTCATACAGTACGTAGGAGGTATGGCATAAACAGCAGCTTTCCACCAGCCGTGCTGATTTATAAACACTGACTCGCTGACGGATGAAGAAAACCCGAAACCAGTAGGACGTGCGAAGCGAATTGAAATTCATCGTGCGACCGCACAATCAAAATGATTTACATCATTCGTTCCACTGTGAAATTAGATTTTGTCAAAAGTATTATGATATAAATTTGCGCCGTTTCTCGGTTAAAATATTTATATACAGAACGCCAGAGCAGCTCCGACCTCCGACCCGTATACGGTACGCTCAGAAGGCGGTGAGTTCAGTCATCCGTGCTCTCTGATGAACGCTTCACCCTCTTAATTCGCATCTCCGTGACTTCATGATATGCACAGTGCATCAGGCATTATCTCACAGACGGTTGGTTACATGGAAGATTTCAAACACTGAACGTGTCAATCAGGTCACAACAGACGAGTGCGAGCTCGATGAGGAAGGTTTTAAAAATCCCCTCATGCTCTTACTGGCTTGGCTCGGCTTCCATTTTGGATCCATGCATGTGCACACACACACACACACACGCATACACGCACGCACACACGCTAGCTCATGCCTGCTCTCTTCTGCCTCTCTAATAAAGCAGAGATATTCCAATCGGCCGAGCGGGAGAGGTGAGATTATGAAGTGTGATTTTACTCTGCAGCTGCGGCTCATTTTTCTAACAGCGTGATTAGGTTTGACAGGAGAATATTCAAGGGAAGACACGCTGCCACAGCAAAAACTACATCCATTAATCTCAAGGAGAGCAACTAAGAAAGAGGGAGAACAAGGGATGGAGAGTGAGTCAACACAAACTGACAAAACACCAAATGGCGAAGATGCGCCAGTGGACAACCAAGAGAATGATGCAAAACGGGTGCAAATCGTTCGCGAGACTAATGGTTTTATATTGACTTCAATCTCAATATTACATTATATGCTGTATATTTTAGAAAGATGCAACACTCTCTTGCGTGTGACGCTAAGGATAATTCCTGTTGTTTTTTTGTTTTTTTTTGCATTTTGGAGTTAATTAAAGAAAGACTTAGGTCCTAGTATTTCATTAAACAGAACAAACAAGCCTCCATCTGCACGAAATTACACGTATTCAAAATATAATCCGGTTTAATTATTTGTGATATCTCGCCGGTAAACAAATAAACGAATTACTAAACAGATGATTGCTGGGTGGGGGTTTTTTTTGTGCTTTTTTTCCCAAGGATGTCCTGCATGTACATGTATGGGGGGCAGTGGTGGTTTGGCGGTTAAGGCTCTGGCTTACTGATCGGAAGGTCGGGGATTCAAGCCCCAGCACTGCAAAGCTGCCGCTGTTGGGCCCTTGAGCAAGGCCCTTAACCCTCTCTACTCCAGGGGCGCTGTATCATGGCTGACCCTGCGTTCTGACCCCAGCTTCCTGACATGCTGGGGTATGCGAAGAAAAGAATTTCACTGTGCTCTAATGTATATGTAACCAATAAAGACTCATTATCATTACATGACAAATATTAGTTTGGAAAATATTCCTAAGGACAGAGGTTTTTGAAATAGAAAGACAAAAAAAAAGGTTTAGGCTTAAATTGGTAAAGTTATTCCGCCAAAACGGGATCCATACAATGAAGCCATACATAGAAGCCATACAGTAAATACTGTATTTCACCAAAACAACATGGAAATGTTTTGTTTACATATTAAACGTGCCTAGGCTATCTTCCTGCAAGGATCGTGTTGGGTAAGGAGACAAACACGGTGATAAAAAAACCCGTCAGTCTGCCAAAAGAAGTCTGATTCTGAACTTCCATCAATCCATCCATCCATTTTCCGGACTGCTTACAGGGTCATGAAGGGGAGCCTGGAGCCTATCCCAGGGAACTCAGGGCACAAGGCAGGTACACCTTGGACAGGATGCCAACCCATTGCAGGGCACAATCACACACCTATTCACACAGTACGGACAGTTTGGAAATGCCAATCAGCCTACAGCACATGTCTTTGGACTGGGGGAGGAATCCGGAGTACCTGGAGGAAACACCTGAAACACAGGGAGAATATGGAAACTCCATGCACACAGGGCGGAGGCAAGATTCAAACCCCCAACCCTGGAGGTGCGAGGCAAATGTGCTAAACACTAAGCCACTGTGCCCCCAGCCCCAACACTAGGGAAGTTAACATTAAGATTAGTCGTTCAGTTTATAAACACACTTTCAAATGATTTACCTGTGGTAGAACTTTACTTGTGGTTGAGTTTTCAGAACTACACATAGTAGAAAATGTCAAAATGTCACCGTGTGAAGGGTTTTCCTAGGCCGCCAAACATTCACGACACAAATTTAACCGGACAGGTTCAACTGCTGCAGATCTGGACCCGTCGACGGCAGGTAGTTACGGGAGCCATGGAAACGGCTTGCCATCACCGGGGTAGAGACGTAGGGGACACTGTGTGGGTGCGCAGGAAGAGGATGGCGTCAAAGGTCACGCTGGCAGAGTGCTGCAGGGAGCTTCCGAAAAGGTTATTCTACCTACACATGCGTTAACTAAAGTGAGGAACAGACACAGAGCCCAGCTACAAGAACACTGTTCTGTCCCTCACCTCTGCTCTCTCCCGATATCTCCCTCTCCAAAGGACTGTTTGAAGATATTTGGGGTGCCGTCACCTTCAATCAGAAGAAAAGCTGTGTGTCTATCAGGACCGCTCCTTCCTTCCTCCACTCTTTCCATCCTCTTTTTTTCTTTTGAGCCTCAGGTGCTTTGTGAAAGCTCGCTTCACAGGAAGGATGGACAGAGGAGAAAGCAACATCCCAAAAATGATTACGTAAAAAAAAATAATCCTACATTTCTTCCACCACTTGCACATAAGCAATAAATTAATGAATAGTGGTTGGAAGTTTATATAAAAAGTTACACACACACACACACACACACACACACACATCTTGCATTGGGCTCGGTGAGCATCTATTTAGTTAAAAGCACAAAGGAGGCGGCCTGGGCTGTTTTTCAAAAATTGATGATGGCCATGCATAAATTATGCAAAGCTTTGCCCTTGTGCCAAGCAATGCATCAACTGAATAATAATGAGATGGACGAAGAGACTCGAGGAGAGAACGAGAATGAGGAAAGGAGGGAGAGCAAAGAGGAAAAGAGCACGCATGGCCTTCCTTCACCAAATCTGAAACACAACAACACTGCACAGAGTTATTTTTTTTAACCAAACAGGAACCTGTTCTCAACAAATGTCTCCATCTCTTCATAAAAGCTTCGTTTGAGTTTTTTTTAATCGCTCTCATGCGCTTTCACTACACAAGAAAGCGTGGATCGGTCTCCCTGCTGTTGCCCTCGTCACGCTTTACCCATGAGTCATCGCTCATTAGCTGCGAGCTGAGCTTAAATCTCTAAATCACCTTAAATCACGTTAAATATCACCTCCGTCTGTTCGTGCTTTAACGCAGAAGGACAAAGTCTCCTCAGAGATGTCAGCTTGCACTTTTAGTCTAAACTCCGCTCGTTGAACTCCTCAGCGTTTCTGAGAGTTCAGTGGGTTTATTCTGAAAGCAGGCTTTTCCCAGTGTTTCCATGATGTTTAGGTTATACAATGGGTGCCACCTGCATTTGCATATTATTTGCATACTCCGCTGTGATTGGTTCCTCGGTGCAAGTCAAGCGTTGCTGGGTCTTGGATCTCAAGACGCAAGACACAACATCAGACCATATTTACAGGAAAAAAAAAAAATGTTGTGTCTCTTACAAACGTGGGAAAATAACCAAAGTATTCACTTATCTAAATAATACTAAAGTAAAAAGTGCTTAAAGTAGCTATCAGAAATTTTCACTTTCACAAAGCAACATGGGGAAACATTAGCTAAGGCTAACTAAGAACAGCTCTCAAGTCATAGCTAGCATGATAACAACTCTTCAACGTAGCTACCACCTCTGCTGTACTGTCTGTATATTCTAACATTTGTGTTTTTGTGAAAGCTGTCCAGAGGATTGTCTCACGAAGCCGGTTTCGATGACTACCCAGGGAAGTTTGCGTTTAGTTTGAGCGTTTCGTTTTTCGGTCTCAACAAGGTGGATTGCTTTTTAGCGGGTTTCATTGCCATGGTAACTTACACTACATGGCTAACCTACTCTGGAGCAGGTTTTATTCTGGGTAAGAGAATAGAACTCAAACCCAACTTGGACCAATCAGAAGCGAGCCAAGTGAGATAAATCTGACGAGTCAAAGTTAAACTGTTTGTAGCGGTGGCTTCGCCGTTTGTGGAGAATCCTGTGGAGCTCGGAGTGCAAATAATAAGAAGGACATTTCGAAGGGAAAGAACTTTCAGAGACAGACACGATCCCTGATGACCATCTCTACACATGGTATGGATTTTTCAGCAGATGGTATAGTTTATCTCTACCAGCTTCTTGAGCCGCACGTTAAAAATCTGACACGGTGTTGCTTTGTGCAGTTACTGTAGCTTTAAATTCCTCATATTCCCACATAATCATTTCTCGCTCTTCAACCGGAAGTACACACAGCTACTTGATTACATGTTGAACGCCATTGGCTGTTTGCTGCAAACATCTGGCTTTTATGTACACACACACACACGCATGCTGAGTAAACATTGATTCAGGGTTAAAACCTGGGTTTGATAACCAGTGTCATAAAATCTATTAACCTTAATTAACCCGGGCTGGATTTGTTTGGCTTTGTTTATCTATAACTTACTCTGCAACTCTGAGTTTGTTCAACTCCAGTCCTGTCATGTTTATGTTTCTCTTGTGTAATTGTGTATATGTGTGTTAGCTAGCTGCATGGAAACTAACGAGGCCAGTGACAAATTGATTAGCTGCTCTACATCAGTTACTGCAACACATTCAAAACACTAGCTTAAAATAAGACAAAAAAGAGCACAACAACAACAACAACAACAACAACATCCCAGTGGCTTTTATACCCTTGGTTAGCACAATGGCCTTCCTTAGCGCATGTTACCCTCAGACTCTGTGTTGAATAAATGATTTCTGAGGAAATCCAAGTATACATCAAGTAGATTTCTGGGAGACTGCACAGTTTAGCATTCAACCTGCTCCTACACAACAATTCACAAAGCCACGGACACAAACGCTGAAACAGCAACGAGAAAAAGAACCATTTTCACAGAACCTGATATTTCTTCATAAGTGGTGATACTTTAAAGATTGAGTCAGTTAAATGACTCATAAAACAACCGTAGACAGAGGCTAATTACGTAGAACTGAGTCCAAAAGTTTGCACACTCCAGGGTTTCTGAATAAAAATAGAATGTACCTTAACATTTTATTTCAGTCATAAGCCAGCCTTAGATTCAGAATCATGGGACATGTAAATAAATAAATAAATAAATATATAAATAAATAAATAAATATATATGCTCTCTCTCTCTCTCTCTCTCTATATATATATATATATGTATGCTTGTAGAACAGGGTGCAAAAGTTTGCACACCCCAGGGTTTCTTGATGTACATATCACTGTGTTCCACTACTCTTCTACCACAAATAAACGCAAGAACACATTAAACGCATTAAAATACGTTTGCTTTAATTGAAGAAAAATGCTGTTCCTCCATTTTTCCAATCTCATAAACCAGCCTTAGATGGCGACGAATGACGGGATACATCATATCGAACATTATTATATAAGTTTATACGGTATGTATGCATGTAGAAATAAGTGCAGAAGATTGTACCTCTGGAGGTTGTACTGTACCTCAGGATCATTTTCCCAATCTATTTTGCATGATATTTTTTATCTTGGCCTTAAGGTGTAAAGTTATCATGGCTTTAAAATGTTCTTCCTCCAGCTCACCAGTGAGTGGCTTTGTGATTTTCGGACGCTGTCTCTCCCTTGGCCATGGGATGTTGACAGGCTATTAAACTGTCGGCGCGGATGTGTTTCGCTTAACTGTAATTACAGAGGAAGACCGGCAGCAGTAATGCCATTTTATGACTCATATTTATAAACTGACTGTAACACATTAAACCTTCGCCTTTGTGGACTGAACACGGCGTCGTTAATTTGCTGCTTTTGCTTATACAAGTTTGGGAAGGTGACTGAATGTTTATGAGGGTTTCTGTACTAATGGCGTGCAAATCACAACTGGGCATGTTATTTATAATAAAAAATAAGAAAGAAATTGTTTAGAATACCGTCATTACTATAGAGTAGAACTGGGGGTTGGTTGTATAAATACTGCCTATGAGTGTACTCGAGCAATTTCATATAATCAAAAAGACGTTAACAAAAAAAATAGTCTAAATTCAGCGCAGGCTTTAGGTTAATGCGTCAGAACATCAATAAGACTTGAGGCTTATTTGTTAAAATGACCTAATGTACAGTACTTGTGACTACGCCAACAATTAAGCTCTTGGCCCGCAGTATAGTTTCAAATCTTCTCCTTTCCCCATCTGCCAAATACACATCACCTGACCACGCATAGCTCACTTCATTTGCCATGCAAATCTAAGCACCTTATTAGTCAGTGCGCTCTGGCTGGTGGGTTAAACCAAACACACTGATCTCATCCTTAACTCACGGACTCGGGCATCTGCGTGCAACCGTGTTTTGTGCATGTGGGCTAATTCCAGACCATGAAACATTAGTCGAGGGAGCGAGAGCGAAACACAGAAGCATATATCTGTGTCTGTAAGGTGGGCGGGTAAAGGCGGGGTCGCTCCGGTGACTTGATCCATGTTTAAAACATGCAAGCTAATTGAGCTGAAACGAATCCTTATCACCATGGCAACACCACAGAGACCTACAAGAGGTGTTCCATGCGTTGTTGTTAAGCACGGTTGTTCATTTTACATATATGTATATATTTGTGAGAGTGTGTGTGTGTGTGTGTGTGTGTATGTGTGTGTGTGTGTTTTAAATAGTCACAGAAGCAGGGGAGATTTGGGACAAGGACAGATTTAATGGTAATTGACACCTGTCACAAACACACGCACACACAGTAAATCAAAAGACTTGAAGACAGCAGGTGTGTGTGTGTGTGTGTGTGTGTGTGTGTGTGTGTGTGTGGCATACTCGATGCTTGGCGGGGTCCCTGGTGTAGGCAGATGGCGAAACTCAATTAGACCTTCTCAATCCCTCATGCTTCCAGCTCACACAGAAAGAGGAAGAAAAAAAAGAGCTAGAAAATGAATGAGAAGAACCACTCTGTTCATCTCGTACACATTAGACCCCTCCCTCTCCATCTCTCATTCCCTCCCTGCAACCCTCATTGCCACTCTCCATCGCTCTCTGACAGGTGTAAATGGGATTATTTTAGGGTGTATGTTACACCGCACACAACTGCAAGGTATCTGGCTCTTATAGGAGATTGTTGACATTAATTAACTATTAAAAACTAATTACAGCCTCAATGTGGCTCCCGCTCTCTCTCTCTCTCTCTCTCTGTCTCTATATCTCTCTCTCTCGCGCTCTCACTCACTCTCTCTCTCTCTCTCTCTTTCTCTCTTTCTCGCTCTCTCTCTCTATACCTCTCTTTCGCTCTATCTCTCTCTCTCTTTTGCTCTCTCTCTCGCTCGCTCTCTCTCTTGCTCTCTCTCAATCTCTCTCTCTCGCTCTCTCTCTCTCTCTCTCTATCCTTTCCACTTTCTTTGTCCAGTCGTGTTTTTTTCTCTTCATGTCTCTGATGCTCTCTTTTATTCCCGCTTTTGAACTTCAATACAATGTAACCAGTTGGCTTCAGCATTAACTACATATTGCGATCATTTTAATGGCTCCAAGTACCTACAGGCTCAGAACATATGAAACTTTCATGAATGATAATAGCTGACTCTGTAAGCATTGATGATATCTGTTTCACCTGAAGTGTTCAAAGTTCAATGTCAAAACCAGATGGTGGGGGTGGGGGGGATTTCTAGTATGGTTGAAGTCACAGTTTATCCTTTTATCTCTGTCACTGGGCGTCCTCTTCCTGTCCACAACAAAGGAACAAACCTGATCTCAGTTTCACACATTCAGACCGAGTGGAAACCGATCCAATCTGTCCACGACAGGTGCACCATCACCTAAATAGGATTAATTCTAAACACCCAGTGATAAACAGAAGCATCACCTAGTGCGGAGGTCATCAACTGATGGCCAGAAAAATATTTCCTTGGCTTGAACCGTGCACTTGAAAAAAATGATTATATCCTGTAACAGAGCAGATGTATGTCTGTAGTTCAGCGATCAGTTTTCTAAACATGAACCATCACAGCTTATGTAGCAGATCCTCTGTTGTGGCTTCTCCAATCAAATGCCTTTCTGTAAATTATTTAGCATTCCCTCCAGGATTTTGCGATCACGGAAATGAACGCAACAACGAACAAACTCCGCGATATTCGGAAGAGCTTGCAATTTTTCAAAATTTACCGCAGATCTTCTGCGGATTTTGGGCCGTGACGTCATCACAACGTGCATCCAGTCAAAGCCCTCTTCGATTCACGTGCGTCGAACATGAGTACAGCTAAAAGGTCTCGTTTACCAACAAGCATCGCTGCGAAAGACCGCGCAAAATAATTTCGTGCAATTGCGAATTCGCCGATTCAAGTAGTTTTCCACAAAATAAGCACAGAAAACTAATAAATAAATAAATAAACAAACAAATAGAGGCCACAGCAAAATCAAGCATTTTTGGCAGCAACAATGACAAAAAAAAAACATTAGCGCAGAAAGGAGAGAGTTTTCACGTTTTTCATTTTATTCCCCCTCTGAAATTGTGATAGACATAATCGAAATAACATGATTTGTTTGTTTGTTTGTTTTTTATCTGAAAATGAAAACAAAGAAGTGACAAAGCGGAACATAATGTAACCACTGCAAAGGTCCTGAACCGGACCTTTGTACGTAAGCAAAGGAATTGATGCTACTGGACAAATTTTCGCTGAACGCCCCTGACGTAGTCAGTCTTTATGAGGCACTTGCACCAACTGAGTTTATGGCCATAAACTGTGTTGATTGTAACATTTAGGGCATCCATTTAAGATTCAGGACATAATCTAAATCTCCACTAACACCAAGCATAAATTCTGCTTATTCGGAAGAAATAATAAAGTCAAACGCCACACTGTTTCTATTACTTTAAAGAAGGGTCCTTGTCGTGGTACGCATGCTCTAGTTACAGGGTCATTGGAGTTAAAGCGTCCTCTTTATAGAAAAATTTTACTTTCAGATATCAGATGTGAACTCTCTCAATATTACTATTAGATTTTTTTTTACATCGATTATACTGATGTCATGAAATCTAACAAATCTATACATTCATATAAAGAACCTGAGGTTATCCCCCCCCACCAATGTTTCAGATTAGTCACTCGGTGGGAAGATTGGGCTTTGATAGGATGTGAGGCGGTCCAGTCATGGCTCAGTAGGTCTGAGGAAAAGACGCAAACTATGTTCGTCTGGCTCTATACTTATTCATCTAGTACACCGGCGCTGAAAAACCTGCGAGAGATAGGTCGATGTGAATGGGAGAGTTTTTTCAATGCCATGTCACTCAGTTCTTGGTATTCAATGTGCACAGATATCCCAAAAAAAACCCCAGTGGCATCTCTGTGAATCTCTGTGTATAATCGTTTAAAATAAAACTTTTCCCGTGACCCCCCTGCTACCGCTGTGTGACCCCCCGGGAGGGGGGTCGGGGGGTTGCGACCCCCAGGTGAAGAACCGTTGGTCTGGAGCTTACATAGAATGGTGCAAGAACAACAACCATAACAACCATAAAAATAAAAAAACAATCCAGTAATAGCAGTTCTTCTGGTAGTAACACCTTATTGTTGAGATGAGACAGGTTAGAGAAGACTGCTTCAAGCTGACAGGAAGGCTATAGTAACTCAAATAACCACTCTTTCCATCCATAGTGAGCAGAAAAGCATCTCAGAACACACAGAGTGTAAAACCATGAAGCAGCTGGGCTACAACAGCAGAAGAACTCATCAAGGTCCACACCTGTCAGCAGGAATCTGAGGCTATAGAGGGTACAGGCTCACTGAATTTATACAGTCGAAGAGTTGTACAGGTATACACGTTGTTGGTGAGCGTATAAATATATTACACTTCAGCTGATAGAAAACTTACTTTAACTTTTTTTTCCCCTCTTTCAATAGAAGCATGACTTTGTATGTTCAAATGCCGTCAATGCAATTTGTACAAGCCAGTAGTGTTGCACTTGGCAGTTTAGCACTGGTTGCTTAGCAATTGTTGCTATGTTGCATATGTTACATATGCTTTCACAAGAAAATAAACACCGGTCATATTTGTGCTTGAACTGTGCCTAACTTTGGTTGTCCTCTCTATACACTCGTCTATATCGTAGGTGTAGCTCATTAGTGGCTAATGAGCACCCTGTGAGTTATATACATGTATTAAGGAAGCACAATATTTTTAAAGAATTGAGATTGTGATCCTAATTCACCTTGCAAAAAATTCAATCAAATTGATGAGCATGTTAAGTGTCAGGATATAGCACAGATGGTAAGTGGAAAAAAAAATCTACTCACACACACACACACACACACACACACACACACACACACACACCGAGAGGTTAAAGGCCTCGCTGAATAACAAGGAAGTGCATTGGAACTCTTTTGTGTGTCTGGCTCAAAATAGGCTAGGAATGCCATTTTTTTTCCAATCCAATCTTCCATTTTTGAAGCAAGACCCATATTAGAGTTCTGAATATCCACAAAATATCTGGAGTCACTGATGTACAGCCCCCCCTTTTTTTAATGCTGATTGGCTTTGCTACAATATTTAATACTGAAATCCAGACCCCTGCTTTAAATGACCCCACACTTACAATCTCTATCCTGTGTTTATATGTTTCTGTAAAGCTGCTTTGAGACAATGTCCATTATTAAAAGCACTATACAAATAAAATTCTATTGAATTGTATTGAATTAAAAGCTTCTGCAAATTCACACGTATAATCTTTGTCTTGCCAGTTAATATCAGCAGCAGTGCCAGTATCAGCTCTTTGGCTCTTTTCAATTATAGTGCCTACTCTTACTTTTGTTATATAGTAAAGTATTTGGTGCATTCAATTTTTTTTTTATCTATAAACACAAAAAATGCTTTCAGAAAACAACTCGTAGTCTTTTTAATGTCATCCACTGTGTAGGTGTGGTGATGGCAATCGCCCACTAGCTCTGTACAGCTGAAAAAAATGATGTCCTGCTCAAACCGTTGGCCTTATGGTCCCATTAATGCCGGGTCACAGTTCAAACCCAGTACAACCAACATTGTCTTCTTGTCTTCTCATAATGAGAAACACACTCGCAAACAGAAAGAAAGAGCACATACCAACTGCAAAACTACATAATTTTTTTTTTTTTTAAACCCACAAGAGAGCACCCACACAGACTGCATTGCTGAACCAGAAGGGTGAAGGTCACATCCTCTCTGCTTTCTTTCACAATTTATAAACAGCGCTCAACCTCCCTCGGCTAACACACGGTCCTAATACACCACGGTTCGGCAACACGCCTCATCATGAGCAATAGCACGGGAAGCTTTTACTTCAGGGCAAAGGCCTTGTCCGTTATTGTACAGTAGCTTTACTCGTCAAGGTTAATACACAGACACACACCCACACACTCGATATCGCTAATCTAACAAGGGAACCACTTCTGCCTCTGTTGTATTTTTTAGTTTTACAACCCAGATGTGGATGACTGAATTTTTCTGTGTGTGCGTGTGTGTGTGTGTGTGTGTGTGTGTGTGTGTGTGTGTGTGTGTGTACGTGTGTGTATGCGGCGAGCCAGGCATTAGGGATTAGGCCTGTTTTGTTCACACGCGTCAAGCACACAAAAGCGCATTGGTGACTGCATGTCTGTGTTTGCAGAAGAGAGACATGGAAGCTTAGCTATTGCAACACTCCACACACAGTCACACACACCTGTGGTCTTAAACATACACACACATGTACATAAACACACCTGTAGCCTCACAAACTAATGCAAACGCAGCTGAAAGTGGGGCTGTCGGAACAAGAGTAAGAAATGTATATACAGGATCCATCTCGAGGCATTTTGCTGACTAGCAGCGATGTAAAAGTTGAGTACAGGTGCTAGGCTCAGGCTATCGGTTTTAGGTTAGAATAACATCTTTACACTTGTTAACGTGGTGGAAAATTTGGTACCTAGAATGTGCAGGTTGCTCTGAGAAGGTTTTATGTCATTTTAATTAATAAAAAAGTTAAGCAACTGGGAAACACAGACAACAATTGTAAGCTAGCTAATGACTAGAACTAAAATCCTTTATATGGGTAGCGTGAAGGTCTAGTGACAGTAAAAACAACTCAGAACTATTGAGAATATCAACATTTACCTCAGATGTGTGGAAACAATTACTGAGAAAATACTCTGTACAGCTAAAATTGCACTATTATTACATTTAGCAGTGACCGCTAACTGAATGGCATGCTGTTAAACATTAATGTTGGGTCACAACTTGTGAACTCAGATTTATGAAAAAAAAAAAAGAAACAATGTCATCTGAAATGTGAATATCACAAAAGTGAGAAGCCATTTAGCCATTTCCAGAACAATTATATCTCTGGAGTCATTCCTTATCTGTGTTTTTGCACAATTCTTGATATTTTTTAGCACTAAATGTTCCTATAACATTACTACAACTTTCCACGTTTGTGGTATTCACATTTCAGAAGGCATTTCTGGTTGTAATGCAATGTTGAAAATATGACAAAACAAACAAACAAAACATGGAAATGCAGTTAGCGGTGTATGCTAAGTGTAATTACAGTGTAATTTCAGTTGTACATATACTTTTCTGTGAAATTGTTTTCACACATCTGAGGTAAATGTTGATATTTCCAATATTTATGTGCTGTTTTCACCGTCATTAGACTTTCATGCAACCTGTATGAGGATTTTTTATCTTTACTCATTAGATAGCTAATGCTAACTGATAGTTTTTATGCTGTTTAAAAACTATTACAACCTAGAACCTGTCGAATATTGAAATACGTAAAGGTCTGACAGGATCTTTTGTTAGCTGGGGCTCTTTCATGCTAGTTCTGCTCTATAAACCTGTGTAAACCTAAAGAGAGCTGTGCTCAGTCCAGGAGTAAAGGAAAAAAACAACTTTTATCAGCACACTGCAGTGTTCTCTGAGAGCTAGACATACCTGAAAAAGGCAAAGAAAGCAGAGTAAGGGTTCATTACTCCTCAAAAGGCGCGCCGCCTAAAAACAGACTCTATCCTATCTATTTCAGCGTGACCTATCCGCACGACATAGATGAAAGAGTGCAGCGTGTGGTCCAGATGCTGCACTGTCGAATGAAAAATTCAAATTCTTTGCTAACGGTCTACGTCAACCAAACTCTGGTTTGGTTCAAATTCTCTGCTGGTTTTGGACGGAAGTGACTCTGTTCTCTTATCAAACATGGAAACATAATGGCGGAAATGATACCCAGCTGAGGGGGGGGGGAAACCCCAATAGAAACCCACATAGAATTTGTAATGGTTTTAGTGGTTATAATGGGGTTTGTATTGGTTTTAATGGAAACTGTAATGGTTAAGTGTAAAATCTTTACTGGTAAGTTGGTGCCTTCTATTTGTGGCATGTTATGTCTAGTGAATACCATTAAGGACCAATAATGGTAATGGTAATGGTTTTTTTGTGGTTAGCTGATGGTTTGTAATGGTATTTATAGTGGAAACCTTTCAAATTTCTGTGATGGTTTATTTTGTTTTTATTCAGCATGATTTTTTTTTCTCACTGAAAAAAAAAATCACAAATTCATTAGCTAGGCCACTATGCTAGTGAAAGCTCCAACGGTCAGCGAATTTATTTAGGCTAAAAAGTGACAACAAATGTAACAGTTCATATTTTGACGATATAATTACATATGTACGTTGTTTCAGACTTCAGAAAACCAACAAGTACTTGAATCACCAGAAGCATATTACTTTGTGGAGCTGTATACAAAAGACATAGAAAGCTAATCAGGTGTATGATTTTTTTTCTTTCTATAGTTGTTGGATGAGTAAAGAAAAAACTTATAGAAACTATACCTATAGCTAAACGTTTGAAACGATCACGTCAATTGAACGGATCATTTAATTGCTAAATATAAACAGATCTAGACTTAAAATGAATAAATGAGTATGCTGCCACAACCAAAACACACGAACAGGCAGGTAAATAAAGACCGAAAGCTATGATTAATCAGTTAGGTAGCTTTAGCAAAGCTACCTAGCAAATATTGCTGTTATTTTAAATAAACTGAGGAAGACAAAATTGGTCAAGATTAAAATATGGTTAATTGTGTAGCTTTACCAGACATGAAAACACAAATAAAACCACTATTTAGAAAAACGTTTTTAACAGTAGTACATTTTGTCGAATGAATGGTCACTGTTAATGCACAACCCAAACCTAAATACTCAGCTCAAAATTGCCCAAGGCTTTTGTATCAGATGTTTACAGGGTCTTGAATGTTTCAGAAGTTTTGACCTGCTGAAGAGGGCAGTTAACCATTCACCTTGTAGTACATTCTCAGACACAATGTACTAGTTACTCAAGCAGCCATTCTTGGAATTCTACTTGGATCAGATATAAAAGATTTTTTTTATATATGTTTTGGGGACCTGCGTATTTGTATAAACTTCAGAGAGACACCTAGCTACAGTGTATCTATCTATATATATATATATATTAGTAACGTTGCTCCAGCAACGTTAGTCAGGATATGATTAAGTTAACTACACTACTTGGATTTCCTATCCGCAACCTAATACCATTGTTTCGACAGCACGCGATGTAGTTAATGTGATCGTCAGTCATCACCTATGTGTAGTGGATTTATCTGAAAGACACAAAGCGATATCAGCTTACCTGGTTCCACTAATTCAGCCGATGTCTAATGGGGACCAACCACTTAAGAGCTCTCTACATTTCGTCGGCTCACGGGTAGAAAAAAAGGCCACACGGGGCTGGATCCCGACACTGTAAGGTACTGTGAGCTGACTATCTACGTATATAAGCTAAAGGTGTCATTCAGGCAGTAATAGGAAATCAAAGGCTATTAACCTTCAACCCCAGTAACAAAAATAATTCAATTTCAATTAAAGAAAAAACATTCCTGTGTCAATATTTTTGCTTTTGTGTCTCCAAGGGACACACACACACACACACGTTTGTTTTAAAGACCACGTGAAATGCCTTGAAACGTACAGTGTTTTCCGATGTGTTGACATAATTTCTACTGAAACAGGACGTCAGGGCGGGACATATTGCGGGACTCCGCTCCCTTTTAAATAGCCAACAGCGTTTAGCTTACCTCACAGCCAGGAAAATTATAACTGTTGGGGGCGGGACACTTCAGATTCAAGAGAGCGTTTGATTGGACAGAAAATCTGATGAGAAGCCAAAGTGCAGAATGATGTCATCAAAATTGTTGATCCATATAGGTGGTAGAGAGAGACTGTAAATTGTCATTGTTTTGGAGCACTCTAGCTTATGGATAACCTTAAGGCTGACATATTCATACTAAAAGCCACAAAACTTCAAAATTCCGATTTCATGGGGACTTTAATATCCTTGTGAGGACCTTCCATTAACATAATTATTCAAAGGTGCTAATAAATGCCATGCCCACACCTCAATTTAACCCTAAGCTTTAACTAAGTAGCCAAAATAATTTTTTTATGCTATTTTTTGATGTTTTTTAAACAAAACAAACAAAAACAAAACAAAAAAGTGGGGACTTTTAACTGGTCCCCCTAGACAAAACAGGGAAACAGGGCTGTGTCTTTAGGAAACTGTCAGATATTCGTATCCTTGATCCATTTGGTCCCCACCAAGATATAAACACACACACACACACACACACAAACACACACTCTAATATGCTATGAGGGCTGTTAGAATAATCATTACTCAAGGCTTAGTAATTGAAGTTGAGATTACAGTCCAAGGTCTGGGAGTATTTTTCAGTCATATATGACTCTGTGTGTGTGCGTGCGCGTGTGTGTGTGTGTGTGTGTGTGTGTGTTTATGTTTCTATGTATGAGCTGGTGATCAGTAAAGTTATTATAAGCACGCACCTTGTGGCCGTTACTGTATAATGGCTAATCTATTTTCTGCATTCTGCCCATCTCATTCCCACATTAAATCAACAGCTCGGTGTGTAAGAATTCACACAACAATGGCCTCTTTCCTCCTCGCTCAGTAAGCATGTGTGTAAGCGTGTGTGTATGTGTGTTCTCAGTGCATAGGCATCCAACCCGCCCCACTCCTGTTTTCTGACTCACTAGCACTGTGAATTATTTTTCAGTCCTCCCTTTGTATTCCATAAGCACAAATGCCTCCCTTGCCATAAAATGTTGTGTCTACAGGAAGGTGTTAAGTCCACATGTGAATACTCTGCATGACGAATCAGCCGAGGCTTTCAGATTACTGGCTTCAAACTATACTGAATGTTCATGCACACAAAACTCTGCGCTAAAAAAATTGGAGTTGTTCTATAATTGGATTCAACCACCTAGCAACAGTCACTACTTTCTTCAAATCTAAGACACTGCTACGTTATAAACAGAAAACTATCATTTCTGTCGTACAGTTACAGTAGTAGTTCTGTCTGTCGAATTAGTCATTGTAAGGAAAAAGCCCCCCTGAACTTAAAAACAGGATTTATATATATATATATATATATATATATTATATATATATATATATATATATATATATATATATATATATATATATATATATATATATATGTACATGTGTGTGTTTTTCTGATTCTGATTACAACCCCAATTCCAGAAAAGTTGGGACGCTGTGTAAAATATAAATAAAAACCGAATGCAATGATTTGCAAATCTCATAAACCCATATGTTATTCACTATAGGACACAGAAAACATATCAAATGTTTAAACTGAGGAAATGTACCATTTAAAGGCAAAAAATAAGGTAATTTTGAATTTGATAGCCGCAACACGTCTCAAAAACGTTGGGACGGGGGCAACAAAAGCTATTATTTTATACCGGAGTGCTATTGAATGCTTGATTCTGATTGGCCAGAAGGTGTTATTTAATTTTCTATATAAATAAACATATAAGGTTTATATCAAATGCACTCATTATAATATGTGATTATAATATTTCTATAGTAACAACTTATACATGAGCTTGTAACAGATTTTGAAAATGATGGCTTAGTGGTTAGCACGATTGCCTCGCACCGCCGGGATTGGGGGCTCTATTCCCACCTCCTCCCTCTGTGAGCGGAGACTGCATGCTCTCCCTGTGTGTCTGGGGTTTCCTCAGGGTACTCCGGACTTCTCCAGTCCAAATACAAGTGTTGCAGCCTGATTGGCATGACCAAAGTGTCCGTAGTGTGTGAATGAGTGCAATGGGTTGGCATTCTGTACCCTGCCTTGTGCCCCGAGTCCCCTGGGATAGGCTCCTGCTCTGAATCCCCCTCAACCCCCCCGAGGCTGTGTAGGATAAGCAGTACAGAAAATTAATGCATGGATGATGGAAGAAGTTTCCATGTAGAACATAGAAGGTAAAACTGTAACTTAAACATTTAGTTTTACAACATTTTTGATTCCTTATATATATATATATAATATATATATATATATAATATATATATAGGAAGAGAGTAAAACAACTGAACTTTTGTAAATGGAATAGAACTGTCTAAAATCTGTCCTCCTGATGTATCTTGGTATGTGTGTGAGTGGGCTTAAGCCATTGATTGGACCTGAACGCATGTTATCAGTAGCAGGTCTGAACGAGGTCATCCACAAAGCCCTATCAGCCACCAATTATTACCCTTCGCTCTTATCACGGCTGCACAGCCTGTTCCGCTTCCACTCCCTCATAGCGGCCTACGTGTCCCATAATTCATCAGTCAGGGCACCTCTTTCCTGACACATGTAAAGATTAATGCTAATTAGAGGTGCGTAGCGTATCGTCTCTTTTAATGAGGAGCCGCTGAGGTCATTTGACATCAGATCAGGCTGAGATTGATTGAAGAAAAAAATGATTGGAGAAATCCATCTCAACTAAATATCTGTATCAGAGGTAAGGGATGTGAACATGACCTATTTGGCTTTTTGTAGAGCACACACACACAAACACACACACACACACACAATGAGCATTGAATTTTTACCTGTAACATTTCAAATCAAATGATGGATCAGCAAAAAAAGAGCAAAACAACCTCTGAATGATCTTTAAGACAGATGATATAGTAGCAAAGCCGTCTCCCGGCTGAAACAAGCCTTCCTGGTTTGCTCGCAGAGACAGAGTGTGTTAAGTTAGGCTACCTGCTGCGTGTCAATACTCCGTCCGTCATGCCTTCACTGCGCTCTATATATTGATTAAGCCATAGATCACAGAGGACCTACAAGACATTATTTCTAATTAAAAAGTACGCTATAAATTGTGTGTTTTATTGCGCCTGGACACTAAATAACCGGAGGGAGAAGAGAGAGAGAGGGAGTAGCCATGGAGGGTTTAAAGGAGCAATAAAGAATGAGACCGAGATGCTGAAGCACCCAGTGGACCTACACATGCAGAAACACACTTAATGAGAGCTTCCTCATCATTTCAGTGAGTGAATTCCAAAGATGGTTCCCTCGCTGAATAAATCTACTGTTTCACAAAAAAACATGAGATCTCCTGCCGGTTTCCCACCAGAGGCTGTGTGAATATAATAACATCAAGTTTTGTTTTTTTTTAAATCTCACGATTCAGCACAGCAACGCACCAAAAAATAAATAAATATTTATGACTGTCAGGAGTTTCTAGAAAGTTCCCTTCCCATTCAGATTCGTTCATCTTGCTTGCTGAATCTGGTTCTGGGAATTTTACGAAGCATTCTGTCAATCATTTAGCAGTAAAATGTTCATCTGCACTGTACATTGTTTTGTGTGTGTGTGTGTGTGTGTGTGTGTGTGTGTATAGGGCTCTATATACTGTATGTATACTCTAGGCTTGTGCGATATAACGATTTAATAACCTCGACAAAATTTTACACTACCATGATATTCTGTGACATTTACTCTGGTTAAATTATATGACCAGACATGCTTTCCTTTACACACTCTGCGTAGGAGCTCTGCAGTTTAACATCGGAGTACGCTAGTAAAAGTTGCCACTCAAAAGTACCCCCAAAGAGCAGTCTCTATCTTCAAAAGAAATTGAAAGATGAGCCAATCAACATATGAGTCTGGAATGATTTGAGTAGGTGTTTGGAACCGATATTAAACTACACTGCCTGGAAGCCCCGCCCCCTTCCCCTTCAGAGAATGTTTTGAGTTGAAATAAAATCGGACAGTATAACTGTATGTTCAGCACGTTTATAGTTAACCCCAAATGCCACTGAAGTATTTGAAATCTGTGCCAAAAAATGTTCCACATGCAACCAACCATACCTTTGCTTGCTTGCTTTAGGTTCCTCTCACTAAGGAAGCTCTTCAGTGTTCTATGTAAAACCCTACAACAGAATAGATGCCAAGAAGATGCTGGAACATTTATCCTTCCAAAGCACCCTTGAAAATATTCTGCAGCAATTTCAATTTTGGCCTAGAAGTAGACTGACTGAAGGCTCTGATATTCCGTATCTGCTGTGTCCAACACAGAAAGCAGCTGCCTTCATGCCTTGAGACCTACACGTCATCACATGTCTGCAGCCATACCGTATCAGACATACGGACAGTTCACTTATTGAAATATGAATGATGCTTAACATGACAGCTATATTACATGAAATGTTGCCATTTAATAAAAACCAGCCAATTTGCTTGTTAGTGAAGGTGTATGTGGAAAAAGGCCAGGTCTGTCAGATTCTGGCTCAGTTTTTGCTATAGTCCTGTGGGTTTCCTCTCCATGCCAAAAGCAGCAGCCAAACGTCATCACTCTTAACCTCTCAAGATATATTTTGAAGATAATACATTGGATTGGGGAAAGTTTAGGCTAAATTTTGTTTAGTCTAGTGCATCATCTAACGGATCTTAAGCTTCACCGTGGACCTGAACTGACCTATTCATGAACTATGATGGTAGTTAAGCAAGGATAGCAAAGCTTCAGAGCACTTGTTACATCTATCCAGCCATCCATTTTCCGTACCACTTATCCTACACAGGGTCGTGGTGGGGCCTGGAGCCTATTCCAGGGAACTCGGGCACAAGGCGAGGGACACACACACTACGGACAATTTGGAAACGCCAATCAGTCTTTGGATTGGGGGAGGAAACCAGAGTACCTGGAGGAAACCCCCAAAGCATGGGGTGAGCATGCAAACTCCACGTGCCCGGGGCGGAGGCAGGATTCAAACCCCCAAACCCGGAGGTGCGAGGTGAACGTGATGTTCGAGGCCCCCCATGTTTTGTTCCTATTTTATCTTTTGTTATTGTTCTGGTTTCATTTCTAATTCATTGGCTTGTGCGTGCTCAGTCAATTATCTCTTTTAACTGTGTCTTATTTCTGGTTTATTGCGTCACCAGATGTACTTGATTCTCGCCATACTCACCATGTTTTCCCATTATTCTGTTTTTTTTTTTCTAAAATGACGTTTATTATTAAAGCCTTTGGGTATTGGTATCTTGGTTTCTTGTGCATGCTTGTTTTGTTATCGTATAGGACACCATTTGGTATTTGAACTACACTCAGGTTTGGCGATCACCATTACCCTCATCATGCCTTTGCCTACCTTGTTATGAAGAAACTTGAATGCTTACAAGCTATACGTTATCTGATCATCTGACTACAACTTATTTATACACATATTTGAACTCTAACCATGACCATCAGTCTGAATATTATGAGTTACAAAGAAAAAATATTGGTCTTCTTGTGTATCATATTTGTCCCCCAATACTTGGTTGCGCGTCCCCTTGCCTTAATATCACCATCAATTCTGTCAGGTAAGGATGCCACAAGTGTTTTTGAGAGAGTTCCTGCCAATTTTATCCACTCTACAACTGACTGGCAATTCAGTTTGTGGTGCCTATTTCAGTGTTTCACCTGCTGTTCCAAATAATCCCAGTGATTTTACAGACCACTCAATGTGTCCCGCTGCCCCATCATGCTCATCGAAGGAGTCACACCAAGATTTGGCACCCTGCAGTTGTTATCCTGTGTGTGGTGTGTGGTGTTCTTCCTGGACATAAAGCACAAAAGTAACCTCAATTCAATTGAATTCAATTTTATTTCTATAGCGCTTTTAATAATAGACATCACAGAAACCCATATATTGATTTAGGTACCTAATGAGCAAATCTGTGGCAAGGGAATATTCCAAGGAAGAAATCTTGAGAGGAAACAGACTCAAAATGGAAGACATCCTCATCATTTGACGCCAGGTTGTGGGATTATAAATCACTACCCTTCCATAATTGTATACTATAAAGTTAAATATTACTAAGTGTGTTGAATAAGAGTCCTAGGATCAGCATGGGACAGCATGGGACACTGGGTAGTCTGGAAATCCATTTTATGCTTATAAATTATATTCGTCCATGGCCAAAAGTTTGTGCAGACCTGACCATCACACTGATACCTGCTTGTTGAATATTCCATTCCAGATTTAGCCCCCCTTTGCTGTTATAATAACCTCCACTCATTCAGAAACAAGAGCGTTAGTGAGGTCGGGCACTGATGTCAGGCGAGGAGGTGTTCAGTGGGGTTGAGGTCTGTGCAGGCCACTCGAGTTCTTGTTAATGGTCTGCACTTATAGAGTGCTTTTATCCAAAATGTTTTACACTGTGTCTCATTCACACACACACCAATGGTAGCAGAGCTGCCATACAAGGCGCTAACTTGCCATCGGGAGCAACTTGGGGTTCAGTGTCTTGCCCAAGGACACTTCGGTATGTGGAGTCACGTGGGCCGGGAACTGAACCGCCAACCCTACGATTAGTGGATAACCCGCTCTACCACCTGAGCCACAGCCACCCAGAATTCTTCCATTCCAACCTCGGCAAACCGTGTCTTCATAGACCTCGCTTTGTGCACAGTGGCACTGCCATGCTGGAACAGGTTTGGGCCTCTTAGTTCCAGTGAATGGAAATTGCAATGCTGCGGCATACAAAGATATTCTAGACAAATGTGTGCTTCCAACTTTGTGGCAACAGTTTAGGGAAGAACCATATATGGATGTGATCCACAAATATTTGGCCATATAGTGTACATTAAGGCAATACCGTTGGTGGACGTGACTAATTGTTTGCTCTGGGAAGCTTAGGTCTTTGCCTACAGAATAAATAACATGTTGTTTACTACTGTAAATAACTTCCTAGGTGCACTGCCAATAGGACTGTCTCCCAGTACTTCTTCGCAGTATTGCAGTGTTTCCTTATGAAGAGTATCTGGGTACCTCTGGGAGGCGACAAGCACAAAACCCACGTTTCAGCTGAACTGCTCCATGTCCAGAAAAATGGCCCAAACAAGACAGTACTTGAGGAGTCCACCTGAGAAGTGTGTGTGTGTGTGTGTGTGTGTGTGTGTGTGTGTGTGTGTGTGTGTGTGCGGAGAGCTTCAAGTCACTGCTAGAGAAAGAGTGCTTGACGAATGGCATTTCTTCTAAACACCATCAGTAAACATAAGCAATGGAGGTGAGCTGATGGATTTCCATGCGTCAAATCTCAACGAATCCACAACAGACGCACGAACACTATGCATGCACACACCCAAAGAATCTGCTGTCAAACTATTCCCAGGCTGCCTCAGGCTTTTGACATGATTTGATTGGCCACAGGCCACAGCCATCAGTCACTGTCTCCAGATGTCTCAGGCATGCATGAGGTAAGTTTCACAGATTCGGATACAAGCGCATAATAGAGGGAGGGTGTGTCCTGCCGAAGAGAGACAGAAACAAAAGGACAGGAGAGGGACAATGGAAAAACAAGTAAGAAAAAAAGATGACAGAGGAAGACGGAGTGGCGTGTATGAGGGTGTGTTGGGCTTTGGGATGGCAGAAGGGTACTTAAAAGCCAGGATTTGCCTAACTGACAAGTTGTGGCCCACCAGATGACGAGTCAGTGGCCTGTGCGAGAGGAAACTCTGTGCATAATGGGGTGTGTGTGTGTGTGTGTGTGTGTGTATGTGTTTGGATTTAAACACCATGGAAGCAACCACCCTGGAAGCACCCCTTATAAACAATACATACACAAATCTATGACAGCATTTGGAAAATAATAATTAAATAATTAAATAAACACAGACTTGAACTATTTTCTATCTATCTATCTATCTATCTATCTATCTATCCATCCATCCATCTATCTATCTGCCTGTCTGTATGTCTGTATATCTGTCTATTTATTAAGTTATTTTTTTGTTAGGTTGTTTGTTTATTTATTCATAGATTTGTGTAAATTGAATTTCTCATTGGTTAAAGAGTGAGAACTTGACACACCCATCTACTTTAGCATCATTAAATTCCTCCCTGTGTGTGTGTGTTTGTGTGTGTGTGTATGTGCATTTGTCCTTACATTGACTTATGCATAGTGTGTATAATACACAGCAAGTACTGAATGAACCTTCGTTAACATGCGCAGTTGTGATGGGTACACACTTGCTTCAGGGTGTGTACACGCGCGCGCGTGTTTGTGTGTGTGTGTGTGTCTGCGAGTGTACATGACTTTCAGCTTGTCATTTTTGTTATTCCCGTGACAGCAGACAGGAGAACAGCAGGAAACACACACACACACACACACACACACACACACACACAGAAACACACACGAGAAACAACACATGATGCACACACAAACAGCTGCTGTCTTGAAAACTTGAAAACCTACTACAAATGCTTTTCTTGATTGCTTCACGCATACCATTTTACACACACACACACACACACACACACACACACACACACACATACACACGTGCTTTAATAATCTGCAGTAGTTATACCTGTTGAGCTCTATTCACTCTATAAAGAGGATCCTTTAGTTTAAAAATGGGGCTGTCTATAATTTCAGCTCCATTCACACCACAGCCATTAAGGTGCATCTTAACTAGCAGAATGTAAAATGATCAGAGATCTAAACAGCCGCACCGTGTGATGTTTCTCACCATCTGCTGCCGATCAGTAACATGAACCGCCGGCAGTAGGAAAACTACATTCACGCTCGTTACACACACTGTTCCTCTGTTTCACTCTGACACACTTATAAGCAGTGGGCTTTGTTATAAGGTCCTGACTCAAATTAGCCATATTGTGCATTTCTAATACTATTTCTCATTCTGGTCTGTGGATTGTTGATCACAGCACTATCGAATTCTCCGTTCTCGGAGTTTCACAAAAAAGCAGCATCGTAAATAGTATTGTAAAATGCTCTCTCGCTCTCTCTCTCTCTCTCTCTCTCTCTCTCTACCTTTTAAGGTGATATTAACTTTATGATGCTTTTAGCAAACTAGGCCCAGAAATTGTCCATATTCTACTACAGCAGCTAGGACAGTAGCGTCGGTGCTCATTTAAATCACAAATTACTATCGAAAATACCACCTTAGCAAGTGTAAATATCTTGAATATAGTCAAATGTATCAAGTAATTCCTATTATAATATTTTTTTTTCAAATTTGCAATGCAACTTGCAGAGTTGATTTGTGCTTTTTTGTGGAGAACTACTTGGCAAAATTGCAATTGTATGAAAAGGGCGGACCTTTTAGCTGTACTCGTGTTTGATGCACGTGAATCGAAGGGCGCGTTGTGATGACGTCACACGACGCGTCTCGGCCCAGACCCGTGTAAAATCTGCGGTAGTTTCGAAAAATTGAAAGCTCCTCCGTATACTGCAGCGTTTGTTTGATTTTGCGGTGGTTTCTGCGAGGGACTGCTTTTAGAAGGAGTCTCCGGTATAAAAGTCGAAGCTAAAGCTGTTCATGTACATTTTCCGACACGGGGAAGTTTTCAGGATGGAGATATTTGCTGTT
This sequence comes from Ictalurus furcatus, assembly GCF_023375685.1. Taxonomy (NCBI): domain Eukaryota; kingdom Metazoa; phylum Chordata; class Actinopteri; order Siluriformes; family Ictaluridae; genus Ictalurus; species Ictalurus furcatus. Next base: position 10,407,636 of record NC_071283.1, read on the forward strand.
TCTCAGTAACGAGCTGCATTTTTGTTTCTTCAAGAGAACTTGACTTCAAGAGGAAGTGAGGGAATGGCTTTTAGTTTGAACACGAGTGAAACTAACTTGCTTCGGGTAAACATTTGGGAGTTGTAAACAGTGGCAAATTGCTGTGGTATATAACAGGAATAAAACACTATAGTGTGTGCTGTTGTAGGAAAAGAATCAACATTAGATGATAGGAACTCTCTGAAAACACAAAAGATTGGAAGACAAGAGGAAGCACTATCAAGTCTTAGGAAATAAATAACAACTTGTTTTTTTGCCTTGGGAGCTTATTAAGGCTTTTAAGTTATAAAGTGCAGCTTGAGGCCAATTAATATGGCACTAAAGTCAAAGTTTATCATGACAAGATACAGTTAAAAGAAAACAAAACAAAAGAGAAATCTTTTTCTAGTAATACTTCAGAGACACAGATAAGCCTGTCTGTACTAGTGTGTGTGTGTGTGTGTGTGTGTCCTGTCTGCTGAGCTGTATGATGCTGTCAGTTTCTCCTTCAGTCGCTCGGAGTCTCAGGCAGTGCTAGTCAGCTCTCTGTGTCCTACACACACACACACACACACACACACACACACACACACACACTGCAGGAGGAAGCTGAGTGTGCATGAGGACCTAATACTGCACATTTTCACACACCTTCAGAAATACAAACAAATACACTCTATAGATCAATGTGATAGATGTATGCAAATGAGTATGCAAATCGCTCCATGAATAAACATGTGTGAACGCGCCTACTAGCCTTTAAGAGTCTCTTAGCGTTTTGATGGTTCAGTCGTTGCAGTAGCAAGAACAGCGCCAACCTCTAGTTGCAATCAAAGAGCCATTTTGTTTAACAAAGCGCTAACTCGAGCCGAAAGGTAAACAGTTTCAGGTCCTTGCTTTCAGTCAAATCATGTGATTTGCATCTGCCTTCTGGTTCCCAATGGCCTTCCATCACCCTCGCTCACAACACAAGTGGATAGAAAAGAGGAAAATCAGAGCACGAAGGATATGAGATGAAATATCATAGAGTGTGACGACTGAGACGTACTGGTATTATGAGTGCGTGTGCATCTTTGTGTTTCTCACCCCCTCGTTTCATCACCACGACTGACGCTAACTAGAAGCGAGCTCGCATTAAGCCAAGGAGAGCGCTGAATGAAGGACTCAATTCCACGTCACGCCACATTACTGCATTCCGACTGAATAAAGTCCTCAGACTGAAATTAATTTGACACCTTTCACCACTAATAGGCTGCTTGATTTGTGACTGAGCCTTACTTTGTAAGAGGCAGAGACACTACGGCATAAAAGACAAACTGAACCGAACTCTTTTCAAACCAGGAAGTCATCTAAAACTTTAGAGGTGTCCGTAACAAATTCATCATTTCTTATCATTAATATTGTATGTGCTTTTCATATAAAGAAAAGATGTACAAAATCTTCCTCTAGGCTTTTTTAATAGATGAATCAATCCAGGAAACAAATAGCCAAGCACAGTCATTAATTATTGAAGAACGACCTACAAGCACTTAGCTTGTTATTGGATAAAGCTGCTTAATATTAAATATCAGTCATTAATTATATGCAAAGGTTTCATATTTCACGTGGATAATTCTGCTTGGTGCATGACATTTGAGTCTGCGCTACTCACCGAGACAATTTGTCTAAAAACGTTTGCGCCACGGATGCAGAACTAATAAATTAAAGCTGATAAATTCCACGTCCGTGACAAGCGAGTGTTTCGTTTTTTCCTCATTTTTTATAACCAATAGTTATAGTTGTAGATTAAAGTGTGTGTAAATGTGTTAAGAAACAGTGTAACTATGATTATTTCCATTATTATATTGTTTCCAAAATAATCGATTCTTCGATCCTCACGATTTTCTCGTGAAGGATTCTATGTCAATAGAGTACACAACATACCTAGGGTATATTCTGATATTTTACTACACATGATGGGGATCATTTAATTAAGTATTTAATTTGGAAAATCATAGCAGACTACGAGAATAAAAACATAATGTTACCATTAAAAAAACCTGATGTCCATGCTAACAGTATATAGAATAAACAACACATTCTACCCTGTGTGTTTACCAACGAAAGACTATAGCCCCGCCCTCTTACTTTCTATTAGTTCACAAAACCTTGTTTAGCAAATTCATAGGTCAAAGTTCACCTAGATAAAGTCAGTGCAAAGTGAAAGTAACTGAAAGCTAATGTGCAGCTTTCATGTCGATTTCCCCTTCAGTGAAGTGGCTTTTCCACCATGCAAATGTTATTACCATTTAATCTGACCACTGCTTTAGTTGAAGAAGCAGGAAATTGGGACTTTTCAGGTGTTTCCCGTATTGTCACAATGCTAATGCTAAAGAAATCCCAGCTGTTCTCACCTCGGGAACAAGATAAGCAATTATATTTAAGTGGGAAAATTAAATAATTAATATCATATCAATATCATGATATTATCATATCACACAGCCCTAGTGTTGTTTATTATGGAGAAATTTGCTAATATTTAAGTTTACACTATAGAAATTGAAAAACAATATAGACATATCTCAAGAAGCATAAACAAGTGATCTCTAGCTGATTGAAAATAATGGCACCCTGAATGTAGTCCAAATCATGAGGTTGCTACATACAGATTCGTTTATTATCGACGGCGTTTATTTATCATGTAAGAACCGTTGGGTATAAAGCGCAGGAAGGAACGTGAGGAAAGGAGAAGGCGCTGAGTAATTGAATTCACTCAGCTGTTGCTCTGGTGTGAAAAATTGGATGAGGGCACAAGAGAGACAAAACAATGACAAATACGGGAAAGAGAAGAGACAGAATAAGAGAGCAGGAGCAGCTGCTCCTTTGCATGGCTGCGCCGAAACCATTTGAATGGGGGAACAAAATGAAAACACGCGCTGCAAGTGGTTACCAAGCGAAGACACGCGTCGTCGTGGTTACCGAGCGAGAAACGTTTCACTCCGGGGGGGGGGGCAGGGAGGTACTGGCTTCTGAGCAAGTCTGCACATGATGATGATGAGGACCTATGGTCTAAAAAAAATTGCCAAAAACATCATATTGTCATATCAGCCTAATGCTTCCCATCTGTCTGCTCTATAAAATGTATAATTACTCCTGAATTCATAAATATGAATGAACATGAACACCTCTGAGAGCAAACTGAAGACTAAATAAATTACCACTAACAGCTAATACATCACCGAGACATGGCGCAGCCTGTGAAACGGGGTGGGAGCTTTGCTATGGATGAATGAGAGCTTAAGCATAACAACAGCACATCCACCTTACCTGTGGGTGTCCTTCTACAGGGCTACAGGTGAGTAAACTTCCAAGCACAATCAGAGCAAAGGTCAAACCAAAGTCCACTTCCTATAATCCCCTGCAAAAGAACAAGGAGAAAAAGGAGACATTAGTACATTTCTTAACACATTTATTTTAATATGACTTATTTTAGGGGTTCCAATAATTTATTTAAGAGCGAAAAATACTCTTTTTTTTAATTATTTTTTTAAATTATTTTTGTTAAAGGAAAGGTAAGTACTAGCTTCAAATTTTAATCTGTGCATAAAGTTTATATGTATATATATATATATATATATATATATATATATATATATATATATATACACACATACACACACATATATATATATATATATATATATATATATATATATATGTGTGTGTGTGTGTGTGTGTGTATATATACATATATATATATATATATATATATATATATATATATATATATATATATATATATATTGTGCATGCTGCTTGATTTTACTTCCAGCTCCTTGTTAAACACTGAAATAAACAGCATCTGTTTAAAGGTGCGGTCAGCGATTTTGAGGAGTGGTCTAAAAATCAAAACCCAAACAAACACACTCTGATCAGTACTCCTTCCTAAGCCACGCCCCTTAAACAGCAGACTTGACTGGCAAGTAAAGACGCCTTCTGCCTCCTTATTCTGATTGGTTGACTGAAAATGTTCAATCCAGTCGGGTCTTTTTTGCTCCTGAGCCGTGGGCAGCGCTGAGACTAGAGACTCTAGCCAGATATTTTATTGACAGCTGCCTGAGGAGACTTTAAGAGATTACATATCACAAGACGTGATCTGCTTTGAAAAGTGGTTACCAAGCCTTGCGACAACCAAGGTTGCCAGATCCATGGTTTTACAGCAAATAAACACATTTACATTCAACCTAAGGAATTAAATTATACCCAAATCCTACATCAAACAAACATTAATATCATGTTACAGCACGATACACATATTGTGGTCTACTTTGTTTGTTTTTGCTGTTTTAGCCCATCTGCTTTCAAGGTTCAATGTGCTGTGCATTCTGCTCACTATGGTTATGAAGAGTGGCTGTTGCAATTATCGTTGCCTTCATGTCAGCTCGAAGCAGTCTGGTCATTCTCGTCAACATGGCAGTTCACTGGATGGTTTTTTTTTTGGCTCAATTTTATGTAGGGTCAGTCCATCTCGAGTTGGGTGTGTTACAAATGAACAGCATTATAAACAGAGCTGTGTTGTTGCTTCTCATGTGATAAAAGCAGTAAGTGACTTCTGAGTTGAAGTCACTTACGGCTTGTGTAAAACACCGAACTTCACACTGTAATTTTACAATTGGATAACATCTATTCACGCATGCCAACTGTACACCTGTACCAACATGATAGATCAGGGTTCTTCAAATCTGGCCCTCGAGGTCCACTGTCCTGCAGAGTTTAGCTCCAACCCTAATCAAACACACCTGAACAAGCTAACCAAAGTCTTCAGGATAAAATTTAGCAAAATCTTAGACCTCACTGACAAGCATAAGCTACTGTATGTCAATCATAAACATAATTACTTTGAAATACTGTTCATTTTATCATGTTATGCTTATTTTACATATGTTAATTTCTCTAAATGCATGAATAAAGTAGGCTTTTCCCCAGATTTCCCCTAGCCCTAGCTCTGTAACCAGTGAACTCTCAACCCATAATTTTTTTAGAGTAGAATGCTACTATATAGAACTTATTTCTTTGAAAATTTTAAGTTCGTATCTGGTCCCCCAACAGAGCTATTCAACCCAAAATTGAGGAGAATTTTTTTTTTTTTTAATTACACTTCTCGCCCACGTTAAAATAAATAAATAAATACGAGAAGTCTCAAACCTCAGACACTCGAACCCTTCCTATTATAAATTGACCCTAAACCTGAAACTGTGAGCAATCTTGAGCATTACTGTCATGAATTGCCGGAGGGAGCTCTGGACTTCAGTTCCCAGCAGCCACTGCATCTCTGCATCTCAGTCACATGACCACCTGCATCTGATCCTTATTCCTGTTACCTAGCACCTGTGTGCATATAGTCACTGTTTACACCACACTCTGTCTTGCTTTGTTTCTCCTCTGTTGTCAGGTTATGCTCTCTCGCCTTGTATGTATTGTCTTTTTATGTTTTGTTCTAATCTCTATTAAAACTCTAAATCTCCACGTGCATCTGTCTCCGCCGTCTCCATAACTTGACATTACATTTGAACTTCAGTTCTAAGTCTAAGGAACAATAATGTCCAAAATGTTAATACATGTACCTTGTAATGTGCTCTTTAGATCAGTTTTTGTTCCAAGGACCATCCTGAGCCGAAATATTGAGGTATATAACCAAAATCCCAAGCGATCAACTCAAACCAACAACTACACCATAAACTCACCTGAGATCACATTCTGATGTCTGATGTGAAAAGTGATTCCTTATTATTTTTTTTCAATCTGAGCTAACTGTTTTCTTAAATAACACATTTTGCACCGTTGAGGAGCACTACATACATATACCTCACATATAGTGTGATATACTGTATAAACCAAGCCTTGGGCGTATGCTCCTGACGTTATGAGGAACACCAATAATCACAACTTATTCATTTGCCATTCTGAGCAATCTGTAGTGGAGTAGAGAGGGTGAGCTGGAAAATAACTGGAATTGTCACATAAACACTGAGGAAATGAATAAGTAGTGATAGTGCTGAAGACTCCAGATGATGATGATGATGATGACGATGATGATGATGATAATGATAATGGTGATGGTGAGGATTTTTCGCTTGCTCAGTGGTGCTCTTCCCCTGAAAAGCCCCATTAGACTTCACATAACGCACTGAGACGGCCATTATGATGATGTGTTATTGTGTGAGTGTGTGTGTGTGTGTTTGATGTGGCAGATGGCCTGTATATGTAAGATGCCTTTGATGACGTCCATGCCTGCATATATATGCGAGTGATAATAAATGTATGAGGCTGAGCGCCGGACAGATAAGTGTTTAAGAGGCAGATTTAGAGCGGCAAGAGTCTCTGCTCTCAATAGCATTAGCGCTGGATGCTAAACAGCCTGTTCTAGCACCATTAGCATTCTGATGGCCTATCCTTCTCCTGTTCTCCCATCTCATGCGTTACTGTTCTTGCATTTTTAAGACGTACTTGCGCATCGGATCCTGCGTCTTTCTGGGAAAAATGGGAGAATGGGGTGCAGAATGGGGTTTTTTCCCCCCCTTCCTTCTGAGACATACTTCACAAAGGTTTCCTGAACATGAAAAGGTTGAATTTAATTACAGTGCGAATAATGAGACCCTCAGCCACACTAAGTGGACCATTTCATGATAATTAATTCTTCTGAAGCTTAAATAATTAAGCACACACACACCCACACACACACACACCAGTATTTTACAGCATCTTTGTCACATCAACCAAAAACACAACAATACACCACACACGTTACCCCGGGTTTTCTTGTCTGTGCCAAGCACTGAGACATTTCCAGTATTGTCTCCAACTGTGAAATCAAGTTGTTGCTAATGAGCACAATTTGATCTTAGCAGCACATTGATATGTGAAGCAACAACAAAGTGTCCACCCCAGAGTCACTTCACACACACCCACCCACACACACACACACACACACACACACACAGATACACACATATACGTTCCAGTCAGACGGCAGCTCGTGAAGCAGGCTGAATTTCAGAGCACCAATTAACAAAATATAGTGCATACATTTTCAAAGTGTACTCTAAATTGTTAATTTCATAAATCAACTGAAGTCACCTTTATTCTAATAGCACTTTTGAAGAGAAGTAGTGCAAGTATATATATATATATATATATATATATATATATATATATATATATGCTTAAGTATGCTTACACGTATATCAAAAGTAAAATAGTGCAACTCTGTTACTATACTTCATATCTGAATATACCAAAAGTAAAGCAGTGTAATTCTGATTAAGTATACTTAGCCTGCTAGTATATGAAAACTAAGGTATAGTAATACTCACTTATGTTTAGACAGTTGATTATATCAAAAGTAAAGTAGTGTAATTCTGATTAATTGTACTTAGTGTACTAGTATAACAAAATGTATGTAGTGTAATTCTGTTACAAAGTATACAAAGTAGTGCAATTATACTTAATTAATAAACATAAGTTTAATTTCACTTAGCCTGCTAGTATATCAAAAGTAAAATAGTGTCAGTTTGATTAAGCATACTTATACTTACAAGTATATAAAAAGTAAAGATGTGTAATTCTATCTAGTATATCAAAAGTAAAGTAGTGCAATTCTGATTAAGTTTTGATAGTATATGAAAAGTTACGTAGTGTAATACTCTTCAGGTACGTTTAGACATTTGAGTATATCGAAAGTAGTGCAATTCTGATTACTTATATAGTACTTAGCCTACTAATATAACAAAATGGATTTAATGTAATTCTGTTACAATACCTAGATATCTAATTATAAAAAGTAGTGCAATCCTGTTTAATTATACTTAGCCTGATAGTATAACAAAAGTAAAGTAGTGTCAATTTGATTAACTATACTTATATATTTATTATACTTATTATACTTATATATCAAATGTCGTGTCATATAATTTAAGCCTGCTAAGACATACAAGTGTGTTAACAGTAAAGTAGTGAAATTCTGTTTAAGTATAATTAGTCGTACTAGTATTTCAAAAGTAGTGTAATTCTGTTGAAGAATATTCAGACATTTAAGTATATCAGAAGTAAAGTCGTGTAAATCTCCTTAACTATACTTAGACATATGAGTATATCAAAAACACTGTGTCATTCTTTTTAAGCATAAGATGCTCTGCTAGTGTATCAAAACCAAGACAGTTGAAATATAAAGTATACTAAGACATGTGATTATACGAAAAGTTAGGTGGGTACTATAATTATATCCTAGTATACTGACGTATATAAGAAGGAGTTAGACACTCTGAGGTACTCTATAATGGCCAGCAAATTTGAGGCCAACAGCTCCCATGTTTCTGTCCATCAGACAAAAGTTTCATAAAAAGTTTTAACACTGTGGACCAACTAATACATAATGCTGTATTTGTAGCTAACAATCATACTTGTGTCATTCTGTCGATAAAATTAAAGCTGCTTCTTGCACAGCTTCTTGTCAGTAATTCGCTTGCTAATAAGGCTTTTAGCATTATTTAGCTAACTAGCCTACTGATTTCGCAGTAGTCTAGTGCTGTTCAGCAGGAGAAAACTGCAACTGCTAGTTTGGGATTTATCCTCGGGTAAGACAATAAACTAGCAAGTAATAGTGAATAAGCAAATTTCAGGCAAGTTCTGAAGTATGATGACACTAATGGGAGCCCTGAGCACAATTCCTACCAAGGTTGCTTTTCAGCTAAATCCTTTGTATCTTTCTCTGTTAATCCCTCTATATTTCTTTCTTTTCAATAGTCAGCCCTGAGCTACACTTGACGTGTGTAAGATACACTTTTCTATTAGTCATCACAATGAATATAATAGTGAGGTCACACTGAAGCCTCAAGCTTTTCTTTCACAGATTCCCCAGTTACATCATACAGTTTTTACCTGAAACTCTATTACATGGGTCCCTCATACACTAAAGTTATTCTGGATTCAGGGGATCCATGCAGCATATTTAAAGTACTACAGTACAGAACAATCATCATATACCACTGTGACGAGCTGTAACCAAGGCACAAAAACCTGTTTCCTGCATCTCTGCAGTGTGCATGCTGATCTAATAACAGCTCCACCCTCCTGCCCCCTCACATCCATGTAATCAGATTCATTAAAATAAAAAAAAAGGCAAGGCTCCTCCTGGAACAGCACAGTAAGAATTATGATTTATATGAGCCCTGATCAACGTTTACGTAACTCAGAACTGACGGGACCGACTGTTTGCATACAAATATTTGTATTTGTGTTCATACAGATGCTTCAAAATGAAATCCCAGGACTTTTATTGGTATGATCCAGGGATCATGAATTATTTAATCACTTGTCAGGTAATATAAACTAAAGCAGTAGGTGTCAGGTGGATTTGTTAAGTACAAGTGTGGGTGAAATGGTGTGGGAATATATTGTTGCCTTTGTGAGGAATTAATTCAAAAACAAAAACAGATTTAGTATGTATCAAATGTACATATTATAAGGTACATATTTTTATTACAGCATTTTAAACCTCAACCAGATGAGGACGGATTCCCTTTTGAGTATGGTTCCTCTCAAGGTTTCTTCCTCATATAGTCTCAGGGAGTTTTTCCTCTTCACCGTCGCCTCTGGCTAATTCATCAATTTAAAATTTATATTCTGAATTTATATATTCCTGTAAAGCTGCTTTGGGACAATGTCCATTGTTAAAAGCGCTATACACTTAAAACTGAATTGAATTGAATAAACTAATTTTGAAAAGCTTAATTCAAATGAATACATATATATATATATATATATATATATATATATATATATATATATAGCTAATTCTGCAAATAAATGAATATTCAATTCATGCAATTTTCCAGTCAGCCAATTATGAGGAAGCCCTGCAATGCATAAGTTCATGCAGATACAAGTCAAGAGCTTCAGATAATGTTCATATCAAACATCAGAACAAGGAAAAAATGTGATCTTAGTGACTTTAACAGGAGCATGATTGTTGGACAGGCTGGTTTGAGTATTTCAGAAACTGCTTATCTCCTGGGATTTTACACACAACAGTCTCTAGAGTTTAAAAAGAACGGTGAAAAAAAACAAAACAAAAAAAACCCATCTAGGTTCTGCATGCAGAAACACCTTGTCGATTATAGAGGTCAGAGGTCAGAGGATATTGACCAGAATGGTTCGATTAGACAAGAAGGCTTTGGTAACTCAAATAACTTCTCTTTACAACCATGGTGAGCAGAAAAGCATTTCAGAATGCGTACCACGTCAAAACTTGAGGCGGATGGGCTACAACAGCAGAAGACCTTGTTGGGTTTCACTTCCGTCAGCCAAGAACAGGAATCTGAGGCTATTGTTGGTACAGATTCACCCAAATTGGGCACAAATGGTATCTGGCAACTTAAAACATCTAACAGTAAGTTAAAAATGCAGGAAGTGTGAAAAAACACTTTAAAATAGTAATTTGAGTATTTTGAGTGCTTAGCAGTAATCTAATTTCTTGGTTGAAGTAGAAAAGTCTCTACTTCAACCAAGTAATTAGATTACTGCTAAGCACTCAAAATACTCAAATTACTATGCAATTTGAAAGACTGTCTCAATGTTCGAAAATTAATGACTCATCTATAGCTAATAGCAGGTTGTTTGGTCAATTTCAAAGAAAAGTCAAAGAGCATAAAAGACAGAAAAACTGATGCAAGATCAGAGCTGAGAAAAGCTCTGAAAAGTCTCGTTTCAACCCTTTGTACGTTAACGAAATTCGACAAGCTCATGCAGCAAACACGAAACTCTGATCCTAAGCCAGTTAACACACACTATCATTCAAAAAGCCCTATATATGTGCCCTCCCCTGCCCTTGTACACCTCGATCAGGACTTGAGAAACTGAAACTTTGAGCTGTTTGGCATACTCCTGGTTATGAGTTACAAATGAGAGTTGAGCAAAACATATGCTGTTGTTTCGTCATAAAGAGCTGCCAAAATTTGCATGACATAATGACAGCGGAGTGTTTTACAGCCGAGCCTGGTGCACAAGAGGCATAAGTTGATTGCGGGAGGAGAGAAGGAGAGAGCGCGGGTTTCCGCTGGGTTACATCAGCTAAGCGGAGTCAGAATGTTGTGCCGTTATGCGCCTGCACTAGCTTGCTGTAAGGCACAAAGCCTGCAGCAACCATGTGCCTTCTCATTCTCTATCAGCCCCACACACACACACACACACACACACATGCCCAAAGTGGAGAAACACTGAACCATGCTCTCAGGTTAGTGCTAAATATGAGCCAAGACTTCTGCAGCCTTGCAACACTGAGTCATCTGTAATTAGCAAAGAACTCTGAAATTTTTCAAATTCTTCTCAGATATTCATTTGAGTCTTCGATTCTTTCTTTCACCAAGTTCCAAATATTCACTGGCAGCAAACAGCTTAACCAAATCATCAGATTACATCACAAAATATAACTCTCCACAAGAGATTTCGGTCACATGGCATCCACACATCCATCTTACTTCATTTCTTTTAGCTAGTCGGGTCTAGCCGCAGCCAGCCGGCCGTCCGAAACCCACATCGCTCGTGATTTATTATTCAAAGACGAAATCCGTTGTAGCTGCAGTCATGACGGATGATGAATGGGCTGCTTTAGGCACAAAGTTGAAGCTAGAGTTTTCTACACAGACGACCAGCGCCACAGCCACACTCATTAGTCCGTTTTTGTTAAACTACTACAACTCTGCATGCAGAGCTTTCTATTTCAATTCAAAGGTGTTTGCCTTTCGCAAACTCTGTCCCGCTGATACACTTTTTAAACTATCAAAGTTAAGGTGCTGTATATTGTACTTAGGACAATGTTTCAGCCAAGGTTCTCAGCCAAAACAGTAACAGTACCAAAGTTTTGACCCAACTTGCAACTAAAAAATGGTTATCTGTAGTTTTTAGGTTGAGGTTTATACAGAGTCCCTACGGGGACATGCTGATGCAAAAAATAAGAGATAGGAGGAAAATGTCAATTTCAATGCTTTCGCATTCGCTCGCAAAACTTTTGCATTCCCCCGAGAATTCAATTCAATTCAATTCAATTTTATTTGTATAGCTCTTTTTACAATGGACTTTGTCTCAAAGCAGCTTAACTGAAACATGTAAACACGGGATAGAGATTTTAAATGTGCGAATTTATCCCAATTTTTCCCAAGAAAGTTTGTGTTCGGTCGGAATTTTTTTGCAATCTCTCGCAAATTTTTTTCCGTTCCGTCGCACAACTTTTGTGTCCTCCCGTCGTTGAGTACAAACGGTACTTCCAGTTTAATTTCTCGCTGGCAGCAGGACAGTGGTTTAGATCACTCAAATGATGCAAATACAAGAGTGTGCACCGTGCAGAAGTCTGTGTGTTCGCGTGAGAGAACACAACGGGTTTTACGAGAGGTCGCGAAGTATTCTTTGGAGAATGCGAAACTCTTTTCGAACGTTTTGCTTAAAAAAAAAAAAACATTTTGCCCCGGGTTTTTTCCAAAAATTTGTGATGCAATTTTCTGGAGTTCTTAGTGCTTTTTTTGCAGAAAACAACCTGAATTGGTGAAATTGCGATTACGCAAAATATTTTGCACGGTCATTCGCAGTGTTGTTTGTTGGTAAATGAGACCTTTTATCTAATTCATGTACGCACATGAATCAAAGAATGCTTTGGCTGAATGTGTGTTGCGATGATGTCACATGACACGTCTTGGCCCAAATCAGAATATCTGCGGAAATTTTAAACAATTGCAAGCTCCTCCAAATATTGCGGAGTTTGCTTGATTTTTGAGTTCATTTCTGTGATCACGAAATCCTGGAGGGACTGAAAGGTGAAGTTTTAATTATGCAAACAATATCAAGTGAAAACATCTGGAATTTCTCATTATGAATTCTGTTGCTCTTGACATTTGGATTCGATCGGTCAGATTTGAGTGGTCAACATTTATTTAACATTTATGGAAGGAGTCTCCAGTGTCACTGCTTTCTAACAGTCAGAGCTAAAGCTGTAACTTTAAGTTTCCCGACACAAGAGAGTCTAAGGATTGAGGATTGAAGACACTGGCATTTTTCAATGATAAGCTGCAATTTCCGTCATATTAACTTCAAGAAACGACTGTTTATAGATGCAACATAAGTAATAACAAGAACTCATTTTCTTATGGATGTTCCACAGCATTAAATGTAACTATGAATGGATAAAAAAGCATAATGGGCTGTTTAATAAATAAAACATGCGACATTAACATGGAAAAGTCCGTAATTGTGGGTGCACGGTGGCTTAGTGGTTAGCACGTTCGCCTCACACCTCCAGGGTCGGGGGTTTGATTCCCACCGTGGCCCTGTGTGTGTGGAGTTTGCATGTTCTCCCCGTGCTGCAGGGGTTTCCTCCGGGTACTCCGGTTTCCTCCCCCAGTCCAAAGACATGCATGGTAGGTTGACTGGCATGTCTAAAGTGTCTGTAGTGTATGAATGGGTGTGTGAGTGTGTATGTGATTGTGCCGTGTGATGGACTGGCACCCTATCCAGGGTGTACCCCGCCTTGTGCCCGATGCTCCCTGGGATAGGCTTCCCTGCTATAGGGAATGCTCCCTGGGATAGGCTTCCCCCGTGACCCTGAAGGAAGGATAAGCGGTATACTGAGGATAACTGCGATATCCAAGAAAATTGTGAGCACAATACCAATATTATACAATCATATTACCCAGCTCTAGTTATACTTCAGTACTCCGAATATAAAGTGATTAAAATGTAGGGAGCAATAAAGAGAGAGAGGAGCTTGATAAGAAGAGTTATTTTAATTAAACCTGGCCATTTCTATTAAAAAAAAAAGGATTACAAGCATGTTCAAAGGATTAAGGGTAACGTTAAAAAGAATGCTTGAGAATTTGAATAGATGGGTTTCTTTAAAGGTTTAATAGAAAAACGTGGGTTAAGAAAGTCCTCAGAACCTCTAATAAAATCAAAATTAGATGACGTATAACAGATTCCATATTTAGAAAGAGTCATCGTTCTGAACAGGCTAAATCTTAGATTTCTTAGACTGAGTCTAACATAAATGTAATTGATAATTGTGTATTGTTTGGAAAGTCTATATACTGTATATTAAGACTCGCTAAACCGTGATTAGCAAGATAACGTTTGGCTAATGAGAACAATACGGAGGCCTGAAGAGAGGACAGGAAAAGATTTTTGTAGTAAAATGTGCACACGATTTAGGCTGTTGAATTCTCGATTCTGATTGGTCAGAAGTAGTTCCAGCTGCAACGTTTATATTAAACACAGTCATTACAGTATATTATTGTTTCTACAATAACTTCCAGTGACGTGTACAGCGAAAACTTAACAAAACCAGTTCTGTTTTGTTTTTTTAAACCATAATTGTTGATATTGTGAGATGTTTCGCATTTTTAGAAGGAGTCTCCAGTGTCAGCTATTTGTAACAATTGCAAATAAAGCTGTAAGAATGTGTTTCCAGACACATGTAAGTCTTCAGGACTGAGCGCGTTGTGCTTTTTATGTTCTCAGTAACATTATATCTACATCTGTTTATTTTGTTTACGACTGTTTACAGCTGCTATAACATAAGTGAAAACAGGAACTTGTTTTGTGAACATTCACAATATTGAATATAACTATAAATGAATAAAAGGTACAATGTGCCATTTGTTGATCAATAAAATAATAACAAGTAGAAATTTTAAGCATTTATTTCAGAAAAGAGGCATTTTTTTCTGCCCATAGAATAAGACAATGTGAAGCATGAAATTAGTGAAGAAATTTTTTTTTTTTTTTTTTTTAAAGGCTAGCTATTTAGATATCTACATAGACCATTTATTATTTGGTTTATTGTAATCCTATATTAGGAAATATTATATACCTTGAACTATTTTCAAGATATTTTCAGACTGAAAGATATTTTTTTGCAGTCTCCTATCACCATGTTTGATTCCAAGTTAGTATATAAACAATTTTTGAAATTTCATTCACAAAATTGTTATATTTGTGACGTCTCAAATTTAACGAAATGATGTGTACAGGAAAATTATGTTTTAATATATAACAAACCCCCATGCAGTGTTTTATGGCCAAAATCTAAATCATCTGAAAAAAAGAAGAAGAAGAAGAAGAAGAAGAAGAAGAAAAGATATATGTAAAGATTTAGAATGTCTGGTCTCATCTTGTTTAGTTGGATTACGCCTGTATCTGAGCAAGTTTATATATATATATATATATATATATATATATATATATATATATATATATATATATATATATATATATTATTTACATCATGTCAAAGCAACAATTAACAATGTTAACCCAGTAATCCGCATACAGGGCCCAGGTCAAAACTCAACTACATTTACTTATTTGGGGATAAAAAAAAAATTCCACACATATTTGGTAAATCTAGCTTGGAAACACAAGCTACAAGCTACACAAACATGTGTACATCTGCAAATTGCTGCACTTTTCACACTACAGGGAGCAGTGACATCTCACTCCAGTCTCAGTGCTGCAATATTAATCACATTTTCAATTAAGAAGCCTCTGACTGCCAAAGCTCCACTATCATGCGTAATAGCCTCCCAAAAACGGTCGACTATCACTAAGCTTGCCAGGTGATAAGGGACTGAGATTCTGGCCAGCAAACTTATTGTAGCAATTCAAACGAACAGAACCACAATTAGGCGATCTCTATCTCATCTGAGTGTGAATTCTGAAGCACACACACACACACACACACACACACACACACACACACACACACACACATACATTCAGACAGTAAATCCCCCAGTGTGTAGTTAACACCTCTCCACTCATCTGTTCTAAGTATCTTTAAATGGACCGATCAGACAACTGAATTATTTATGGTCTCTTTTCCAGCTAATGCCTCTGTGGACTGGTGCTGTTTAGCACGGATGCTAACGTGAGCTGATATGAGCACGGCATTCATCTGAGCGCATCGTGTTAATTCTGGGTGAAAGGCTGTGTCCTGGGCATGGACCAACACACACACACACATGCAGGTCACCACGCAGCCTGTCGCATCAGCGTTTTGCAGTTTGCGCGCCGACAGGCGTAAAATGTGCTGGGAACGCCATTGGAACTGGAGCATTGTCTTCCTCATCAAACAGGCCGTGACCCGATTACTGAAAAGTGCCTCGTGCCAAAATGGCCGCCTCTAGTTCCGCAGTACGGGAGGGCGAGAGCGGCCAAAGTACAGATCTGAAATGGAAAACTCCAAACAGCTAACCGTAGAATTAGCTCCATAATCGCCTTACAGATGTGCTTTCACTGTACTCTGTTTGATAGTGAACAAATAAAATGCCACAGGAGGAATTTGTACCAACTGTCAAATTTGTATAGAAGCAAAAAAATAAAATAAAAAGGCTGTTAGATTCTACCACAGTGAGTGATTCCAGAGAAGTCCATAGAATTTTGGAGTTATTTTTTCTCTATTCATTAAAATACTTCATTCATTTCTCTATACGTTAAAATACTTTGAATTATAAATTATAAATTATAATTCAAATATAAACGTATTAAGCCAATTTCATGACAATTGACTAATTTCAACCTTGAAATTGTTTCATTTCTTTGGCGATTCATTTCTCTTATTTATAGAAATAAACAGAATGTGTCATATCATTGTTTAAAACATTTTTGAAAACCCTAGCTGTATATAATTGGTCATTTGAATTATTATTATACTTCTTTTGTAATATTTTGTAATGTTTTGCAATATTTATTTTTTTTTTTTAGACTAGCCTGGGTATATTTTTTAGTGTGTAACTGAAAATTTAAAATAATAATAATAATAATAATAATAATAATAATAATAATAATATAGTTTAAATATAGGCTAATCTAGCAATTCTGGACTAATCTAACAATTAATTTTATTAATTTTTTAAAATTAAATTTAACAATAATTAAGTGCAGGATCACATGTAGTTTAGAAGCCACACGTCTGACAGAACATCACTTCGATGTGTGCGTGAAAAACGTAACAAACGTTCTTTTCTCATTCCAGTTTGAATTCTAGACACAAATTTGGGATCGATTGGAATTTCTATAATGGCAGGGGACTTATAAAAGTAGGAGTGGGTGACAGAAGTGGGCGGGGCATTGTAGGGAGTCTGTAAATTCATCCATACATCCTACACAGGTTCACAGGGAGCCTGGAGCCTATCCCAGGGAACTCGGGGCACAAGGCGAGGGACACCCTGGACAGGCAGGGCACAGTCGCACACACATTCACTCACACACTACGGACAATTTGGAAATACCTGCAACACATGTCTTTGAACTGGGGGAGGAAAGTGGAATACCCGGAGCAAACCCACAAAGCCCGGGGAGAACATGCAAATTCTGTGCATACAGAGCGGAGGCCGGAGTTGAACCCCCAACCCCAGAGGTTCGAGGCAAACGTGCTAACCACTAAGCACCTTTTACCATTTAAATAATGACATTTTAGATATCCTTGCGAGGTGTAAACCCATACCAGCTTTTTAGAAACTATCCACAATCACAGATGATGGATGCTTTGCAAGTCTTTTTAAAATGAGACTGATATGGTTTAGATCATCTACAGTATAAGCTCATCACCTTCAACTTCTGGCAGCCGTTAAGAGGAAAAAGGAAGTAAACTAATGAGTGTGATCCCGTAGATTGGTAAACCGGACATTATAATGACAGCTACAACTAAAGTCTCACTTTATATTTGCAAATGTCGTTTTTTTTAATGAATAAATTCATTCATTCATCCAACTTCATTCAAATTCATTCAACTGCTTTATCATGCTCGGTATTGTGATGGATCTGGAGTATATCACAGGAACACTTGGTGCGAGGCAGAAATACAACCTGTCCATTTCAAGGCACATCTAAGGCCAATGTAGTATAGCTAGTCGGTCTACTGGCAT